>NC_068387.1:24602879-24902879 GCF_023724105.1 Carassius gibelio
GTCGGACCGGAAACGCAAGCTTATGCGAAAATTTTGCATTTCGCTGCGTTCCAAAGTTCAAGTTTGGTGAACTCGGACCAGGGAATTTGCATAACGTGAGGATGTGGACCAGTAGAAGAGCGATACATTGCTGCATGGCCTCTGTACAAAAATTCAAAAAGGAAGCGCTATATACTTTAGCTGTTGCACAGGGTCCTAGTTTATAATACATTAAAAGATTTATAAAAGAAAAGCTGCATGGTTTGTAGTGTCGACGGGAACAGGTGATACATTGAAATGACAACGTTTTATATATATATATATATATATATATTTTTTTTTTTTTTTTTTCTCTCTCTCTCTCTCTCTCTTTCTTCTCCCCCTCCTCCCCTTAGGGTGTATATATTTATAGAGAGATACAGAGTAACGTTACAATATAATAAAACGCTTTTGACGCCGTTGCAAAAGACACAGTGCTAGCGCACATAATAATCCATCTTGTGATAATTGAGGGGAGACTGTTTTATCTTGTTCCCGCCCATATTCGCAGTGGCGTTCGAAATAATTTTGCATGTTTAAAGTCTAGTGTGACCGCACCTTGAGACGGAGACCAGGAGTGCAAACAAACCATGCCTGCTAATTAATATTCGGTTTAAACTGGAGATCTGTCACTACTCTGAAATAAGGTCAGCAGCAACTCGTGTCACGTGGAGTAATATATGCCTGCTGACGGAGCATTGAGCCGAATCTTACTGTAATGGGGTGGAGGTAGCCTACGACTCAAAAGAAGGGTCCATATACGCATCAGCTTGGTAGATCCGGTGTTCGTAATTCACTAGCCCAAGAGTAAGCCATGTAAAGATGAGGTGGGAGCAGCGGTTCCCTGCATCTGCAACCATAGAATCCCATTAGAGTATGAACTTTCAGGAATAACGCAAATGAAAGACTGAATAAACAAATATTAAAGCATAGGATTAAAACAGCGAATCTCAAGTGTGCTAGACAGAGCTTTTTTTTTTTTTTTTTTTTTTTTTAAGAAATGCGAAAAATCTTTATCAGAATAAAGATTGTAGCGTTTATGATGAGCCTTAAAGTGCCTCATTACGAAGTAGTTATTCAGAAAATTGCATGCACTATGATCAACATCTTAATTATGCTGTGCAAGTCAATAAACAAGCACGAAACGCCCAGTGTTTTATTTGAACGTGCAAGTATAAATCCTTGCAGAGAATAAATTAATGCCCAGGCGCCGCAAGTGCATAGAACAAAATGATACTTATAATGCTGTAGACTTGTGAAGTGATGGAGGCGAGATGCCGAAGAGACTGGCAGCCTTAATTCTGTCTGCTGGTCCGGAGAAACTTCATTGCTGCAGGTTCACGTGAGCGTACAGATGAATATTTGTTGATTGAGACCAAAGTCTTTTCAGGTGTTGAGACCCAAGCAGCACTGACGCGACATCTCGGAAAGCACCAGCGTTGCCAAGACCGTATTTTTTTTTTTTTTTTTTTTTTTGTGGGCTGCCTTTTCTGTCCTGGGTTTGAGGTGATCCCAATAGTGTTATATATAGCCCCTAGAATGTGAATTCTACCGATAAATCCCTTTTGAACGCGATTGGGCTTTTTTTTTTTTTTTTTTTTTTTTTTTTTTTATAATAGTAGTAACTGGTGGTTTTGAGAACCTGGCAACCCTGGCCTGGAAGCACACGGAACTCCGCCAATGTTCACATCCTCTGCCGAGAAAAGCTTGTAAATCATCCAACACAAACGACTGCAGATAATCACCGCGACACAGAGCTAAGCCAACGATCCCGTGTGCATCTTAGAGGAACGTCGAACTCTAGATAGTTTGCGGGGCACGAACTTAATTACAGCAAGTAGATGAATAAACACGACAGCTTGAGCAAGTACAATCGCGTCGGAATCTGCGGTTGTTGTCGCGTTGGCATCTGCGAACTCAAACATGTGTAAGTACGATCTTTTATACAGGAGTATAAAGACGTGATTGGATAATGATGAAGGTAATTAGTGACGAAGTGATTGAGTCTTCCTGGCAGAACTTAGGCTAAAGCTTCCATTCTAGCCTACATTTTGTTATGTATGTAGATTAATGCTTGATATATATAGAAAACATTAAATCAATTAGGCTGAAACGGTATAGAATTGCGTTATCAACAAGAAGGTGATGGGTTTGGTTTTTAGGGAATGCATGAATTGAGCAAAATGTGTAACTTGAACCAGTGCAGTGTTAAGCCTGTCCAGTGCATAAATGGAAAGTAAATGGGCATTTAGGTATTTATAGTTCCAAATATAAATGAATAAATTAAATATGTTTTTTGTTCTATTGCATTATATTTATTTTTGTTTATTTTTAATTTATATTTAATATTTAATTTACATGTATTCCTTTGGCAGATTCTTTTATATATTTTTTATATATAAACTTTGTTAAATAAATATATTGTAATACATTTTAAGAAATTAAAAAAAATTGAATGATAATAAATAAATAAATAAATAAATGTGTGTCCAGCTCTCACCTGGTTGCTAGTTTAACAAACTATTTATTTCTTAAAATGAGCTTTATCCAATGTTTGGTTAGTTTGATCTTTTTGTTGTTGCTTTTTGGGTCTATAGAAACCCGAAGCTACGTAATTTTAATTTTCTTCATATTTCATTTTTTTTGGGAGATGCTAATGTACATACTAATGTAATGTGCATTTTTAACAAATATATATAGCTATGTATGTATTTATCTATTTTATATTATAATAATATAATTTAGTATAATAATAAAGGTATCTGGTGATATTTTCGCTTGAGAGTCTATTTCTTTTCATATATTAAATTGCCATGTATATTAAAAAGATTATAATAAATTGTGATTTAAAAAATATTCAAGATATCTAAGATTTTGGGTTAACAGCTCACACATTGCGAGTTTAACAATGTCTTTTAATGTAACAAACCTTTTCTATGTTTGGTTGGTTTCACCTTTTTAGTGTAGTTTTTTTGGACCGAGGTACCCAATGCATTTGGCCTCCCATTTCGTTGCCATTTTCTTTATACTCCAGATGTCAAATCTCTTCCCGCTTCTTTTGGGAGCTGCTACAGTTGCAATATTCATCTTTTCTTCCACATGCAAGGCTCACTTTGTTCAGTGGGATATCAGTCGGTGTTCATTTCACACTCGATATTCTGAAGCAAAGCGTGCGTGTGATGGAGAAGACAACCGTAATGTACTTGTCCTCTGAATTCACATGTAAATATTTTCCTTTGTCTCCAAGAGCCGGGGCCCCAGGGAAGTGTCCTGTCACACAAAACCCTCTGATTGGACGAGTCCCTGCTGCCACAGAGCACTCTGTCATCTGTACTGTACCGGTGTCTTTCAGAGAAAGCGATCGGCCTGTAGTTTCAGCTCCTCTGGAGAGCAGCGAGTGCTTTCAGACAGGAGGTGTCCAGCAGAAGCTGATCTGTGAATGGGGTCCGCGGCCCCTCGGTTCCTCACAGCTGACAGCTGTGTGTGTGTCTTTTCAGAGGGACGTTTGAGAGATGTAAAGCTCATGCCGGCTCTGACCCCCATTCTTCATGGAATAATAATGTCTGCCTTGGTTTCAGAGCAACAGCTTGAGCTGGAGCATTTAAAGATTTACTCTCATGCTTGTTTCCATGAGCCCAGTATCTCTGAAAGAGTCGCTTGTTTTGATGGCAGTATCCTTTGATAAAAACAGCCTTAGTAATAGACTATATTGATAAACCAGTCTTATCATAAACACGCTTTTACGCATTTTAGTATCATTGAAGCACCATTATAGTTTTTATTAGGATTTTTAATATTCTTTTTATTTTTTTATTTTCATTCAAATTTTAGTCAAAGTTTTTGTCATGTTTAGTTTTAGCTGTTTCCAGTATGTCATTTTTTTTCTTACTAATTTTTAATTGTTTGTTTTAGTAGTTTTAGTCAAACAACAATAATATCAAACTAAATAAAAAGTAAAAAGTTTGCCTTTGCAACTGTTATTTTAATTATTTATTTTTTTTTACATTTCTTTAACTTCAAGAACCAAAAAGTTTTTATTTCTTATTTTTCATTTTTTTATGGTTTTAAATTGAAAACTATAATAACTCTGCCATACAAATACATTTTCATATTATTTAGTGCATTGATTTTATTGCACAAAAACTGGTAGCTACTGTAGCATCATGGCTTATTTATTTGTTTTTTAGATTTTTGTTGCAGTAGGCCTAAAAAAATTATAGTTGTATTTTTATTGTGGAACAACAATTTTGCTTATGTTCAGCAAAATTGGCCGTCATATCTGCGCATGGATGTGAACAAATATTGGCTTTTGTAGGTTGGGAGTCGAGTTTTGGTTCATGAATAACAAATATATGAGACATCTTTCTGTGCTTATTTGTTGTCTGTAAAAGTACAACATGACTAGGATAGTCCGAATCACGAACAAATGACTCTTATGAGTGATTCTTTTTAATTAATTAGTTAAAAGACTCTCAAATCACCATTGGACTCATGAATTATCAGTTTGAACTTTCAATTTGTGTAATGATTCATTTACTGAAAGATACAGAATTAGATTTGTTTTGTTTTTTTTGTAGTAAATGTTGCATGACATGTTCCCACATTCATATACATTGCACTGAAAAAAAAAACTGTCCTTGAAACAATTCCCACTGAGAGTCTGAAGTTGTACTTTCTTGTCAAATGTACTCAATGCAACTTTGGAAAATATTTTTACAGTGAAGTTTCTTCAGTGCATGCAAATCCAATGAATATCTTATGAGAATTAAATTCTCTATTAGTGCGTCTCATGCCGTTCCAAGCATGTAATTCGATGCTCTGTGGTGCTTTTTGATCTTTCGAAGGTTCTCTTTTTAATGGATTAACGCTGCGTCTGCAGTGAACACTTCGATTTAGCGCTGCGGCGGCTTGAAGGAGAGAAAGTCTTCGGCTTTGACGACACTTCTCCCTCACACAGTTGAGAGGTGATCTGGACCAGTCCTGTGTCTGTGCACTTTTGTTTCGGGGGGACGTGTGCTTGCACGTCTTAGTCGGCTCATATGTTTCAATCCTGCTGGTTAGGAAATGCTACCATAACTCAAATTCCCGGGGTCTCTGCATGATTTTGCTGGAAGGTGGGCAGACAAAGTAAATATATTATGATTTTAAAATATAAAATAAGAAATTAAGAAAAATAAATGTTTTCCCTTTCTTCCTTTGTTTTTTGTCTTGATTTCCAAAAAAAATTAACTGAAATTATGTCTTAATTTAATGTAAATTACATTAACTCGATATGCAAAATGACATAAGATAAAATAAATGAACTTTAAATGAATATAATAATAAACAATAAAAAAAAGAAAATAAGAAAACAAAACATTTTTTTCCTTGTTTTTTTTTTTTTTTTGTCTTGTTTTCCGATATAAATATTTTCAAGAAAAAAAAAAAAAAAGATTTATTTCAATTTGAGGCAAATTGACACACAATACATTTTTCTTAATAAATAAGAAAAATAAATGTTTTCCTGTTGAATTAAGTAGATTTTTCTTGTTTTAAGCATAATGAAACTAATTTTGATAAATGTTTCCGAATATGTCATTTTGATTCCATATTGTTTCTTGTTTCAAAATGTTTAAATATTTTACTGGAAAACAAGACTTTGGCTTTTTGCTGTGTGCTGATTGATTGATCATTGATTGATTGTTTTTATATAAAACTAATTAAAATGATTGCAAGCCAAACCTAAAATACATTTTGCATTCTTAGAATAACATTCATTCCTGTATGAATCAGTTACAGTGTTCTTTGAAAGATGGAACCTGATTCTCGGTTCTAAACACATGTTCCTTGTGCAATCATATTCCCAAATGGGATCTCAAGATGGGAATATTGAGCCGTCTGGCCAGTCTCGCACCTCTACTCAACCCACAGCACTCACAGTCCACCACCTGTCCTCTGTTCACCTCCAAACACACACACACACACACACACACTGAAAGAAACAAACAGCTTGTTCTTGCGTTCAGATCTCTATTCCCTCATCTTTGTCCTCATTTTGTCACATTTCTTGACATGTACCTTGAAATGTTGCTTGTAGAGCATTCTCAGTGTGGAGCGAGAGGAAGCTGCAAAGTGCTTTTCATGTACCTTTGTCCCTTGAGACCGCAGACCATGCAGAGATATACTTTAGTTTAAAGAAAAGTTGTGCATTTGTATCTGTGCTTTATTGGATAAGCAGCATAAAGGACAGGCTAATATACCATCATGTATCATGAGTTTTATAGAGAGATGTATTGGAATCCCGAAGTTAAAATCCCATGCATTTTCTCCATGGACATTGATTTTTAGGGCTAATGTATGACCCTTTCAAGACAGTATTGTGAACATGTCATGAGGGTGTAAAGTGATGGTGTGAGCCATAGTTTAATGGCTTTTCCACTTTACACCACAACATTTGCACCAATCTCAGTCTCTGCACCGCTTATTTGTATTTATTTTGATATTTCACAATGAAGTAAATTATATTTTATACTTTAATTTAAAATACCATAGGGTCAGTAGCTTTATGCTGTGTTTTATAATGAATACTTTATCATGTTTATAATTCATTTTAGACCTGATTGGTTAGAAATGGCTATTTAGATAATTTAATAAAAATAATTTAATAGTTGAATATTTTATTTTATTTTATTATTTTTATCCCAGCTCAGTTTGTAACATAAAAGTTTTGTTTGTTTGTTCATTTGTTTGTAAGAACACCACTAAAAAGTGCAAAACTGGGTCAAAATAAAACATTTTAAAAATGAAATATTTGCCCTCTTTTTTTAAGTAATCTGCTGAAAAGTGCAAAACCGTGTTGCTTTCATTAAAATTGCATTGTTTTTTTTTTGTGCATCTAGACAGCGACATTGATCTAATTGTTTTTGAGATGGGACTGTCTGTTTTTCAACTAGAGATACTTTAGAGAAATATTTGAGAAACTTGTTTGATGACAGTTCCCTTGTAAAATCAACATCAGCACTGCTGAAGGCGGTTTCAGATGAAAAAGCATCACAGCTCATGCTCAGCTACCACCTCTTATATCAGCTTCATTAAAACGCCTTATGAATTTATAACATGCTTCAATAAACAATGATGCATGATTTCAAAATGCAAGCATTATTCTAAAGCCACTGTCTCTCTGACCTAAATCTCCAGCGGGGAAATGAGGTCTTATAAAGGGTTACCAGACATGATAAAAGACCTAATGGTGAAGGATTAAATAATCTTTTAGAAACAAAAAGATTTGGTGATGTCTCTGCGAGCAGGTCCCTTTCACAGCCTCTCTGTCAGGCCACATCAGAACCCCTACAACATCCTCCTCTCCCTCTGGATGTTCACAAATCAGGCTTTTTCTGTGACCATTCTGCTCTGAACAATGCTAAAGCTGGTCCCGGCGTCTAGACGCTGTGTGCTGCATTTCAATCAGGCCGAGAGAATAGCCGTCAGCTCACAGACACATGCTAGTCACATGGCTCTTAATCAAAGCGCCAAGACTTGAAAGGGAAGGCGTTCCTGCGCCGCTGTCGAGAGAGAGAGTGTGAAAGCTGGAGATGGTGGTAATCTGTGGGTGTGAAGAAGGTAAAAGCTGAAGCGGAAGTGTCATTAGAAAGGCACAAAAGAGAGGAAGCTGTGTTGTGTACCTGTAACGCTGGAGAAGAGGGGTTTTGTGGGAACTGAGAAGCTTTTATAAACGACCCATGTTTCCGCTAATTCAGAGTCGAATAGTATTGTAACTGACAAAACTCTGAATTAAAGAGGTGGTTCTTTCAGTTAATCTGAACTGAAGATGCCTCAACACACAGGAAGTTCAATCAGAATTAGAATTTGAATGACATGAAGTGGAGTTTACTGAATTACATTGTCTGTCTTTTTGTTTATCTGAATATTTATTGGTCTTTTCTTTCTTTTTTTTATATTTGTTCTTCTGCCATTCCCTCATGTTATCATTCTATTGTTCTTTCTGTCATTGCATCGTATTGTTCTATCTCAATACCTTTATTTCTATGTTTGTCTTTTTAATGTTCTTTTATGACCGTTTATATACCTCCTTACATTAAATGGAAATTGTAGTTGCAACTTCTTTTACAATTTATTTAGAATTCAGGTATTAAATATAAAAAAATATGAACAGGGTGTACAACTAATTGGTTGGAAGCCGTCTAGTTTAGTCTTGAGTTGTTTTTGTATTGATGAGGGTTTCATGTGCTGTTTTTGTCTTCATTAGAAACATTTAGAAATGTGTAGGATCGTTCCGCTTACAGCAGCTGTCACGTCTGGAGCAGCTCGACTCAGCCTGATCACACTTCTCTATCTCTCTCTCGTTGAGTCGTGAACTTGCTCATATTTTTAAACTGTGTTCTCAGCTCAGGCTATTTTTGTTTCCAGGTGAAATAGTCTTTATCTGCAGAACTAGTCCTCGGGCCAGGCAAATCTTCCACTAGAGATGAAGGCGGTCACTGTACTAGTTGAGCTGCATCAGGCAGTGCAGCACTATCCGACTGCAGGTTGTGCTATCGTTTATGCATGCTTGAACACTGTTTAATGGAAGCTTTTATGAAGTAACTGTTATTGGTTCACCATGCAAATGCACCTGGTTTAGCCCACAGTCCTTCATGGTCAGAGAGCCGTGATATGCTGACATGGTCCTTGGTTTCTTCTGTTAATCCTCTACGAGCTGGAGCACTTTATAAAACATGGCTAAAAGGAAATGTTTTTCTTTTTTTACGTTATACTTTTTTACCATGAGTTTTAGAATATTAGCAGACGGCTCGCCATCATGCATAATGCAAGGGATTTGAGGTTGCATTTCTAGAGTCTCATTTTTCTAAGAGACCCTTTGGAGTGGTCTTAGGACTTGGAGATGTTGCTGAAAGATTCCATACCGATCATTTTTAGCCTTTTGACCATATTAAAGATTGATTTTCAAAAGAACCATTTTGATCAAACCAAGCAGATTTAAAATGATTCAGGTTCAATACAAGTTATGCTTGATTTGGGGCAAAATTTTGATTAACATATACAATTAGTTTAAATAATTCCCTTTTGTCTTTAATATAAGTTAAAGGTTACAGAAAGGCATGTAGAATTTAAAATTAATGCTTCCGAATATAGAATTTTGAACTTCCACAGGAAGTTGAATTGAAATATTAGGAAGAACAATGTACTTAATTGCATAAAATACACTTATTTAAATGTATAGTCACAAGACATAAGTTATGTATTAGCTTGATCTTAAAGTCATAAAACTGCTTTCTAAACTTGTCTTTATAAAGTTAAGACAGCGAAGACACAAATGTAAAATTGGACACAATTTTGCATAAGTTATTAGAACATTTTCAACATATTCAACTAATCATTGATTATGTCACTGATTAATACTGTAAGTAGGTTAAGTACTAATTATTATTTAGCTTTTGCAGTTTTAAATATTATATATTTATTCATAAACATATACATATACAGAGCTGCTTTATGGAAAATGAAGTTGTAATTCTAACTGAATCTGTTAAACACTGTTGTTGTTTTTTCATGTTTAATACTGTAAAGCTGCTTACTTTAAAGCAGTCTGTTGCATGTTTTATATAAATAAACATGACATGACTTTACTGGAGTTATGATTGCAGAGTAAACATATCTACATCTCTATTATCGGATGCTTTCTTAACTGCTTCTTTCTTTATTTTTCAACCGCTGCTTCCATATATATATATTTTTACTAAAAAAAGATCTTTCAATTAAGGGTGTGTTTACTTGGTTCTTTTGGCACAAAGAAAAGACATTATGACATTTATTCCTGGTTTGCTTAGCATTAACACTTGTCATTTTTAACACCCAACATAAAGATACAAAACCAATGGCATACATGTACGGTTTTCACAAGAACTTATTATGAACATTATGTTTAAAACCGAATTGAATGAGATGAGATACACCGGGTCAGCACATATTTATAATTTTGTGACGAGAAACCAATTACTGTCCCTCTTCGAGCCAAAGAGAATGGATCAGCTTGCTTTAGCACCCAGTATTTATTAGAAACCGCTCTACTCCATCAGCTCCTGATGAACTTTATACCAGACGGGTTATAGATTCAAGATTGAGCAGCTCTGTCTGAGCCTGAGCAGACGTTATAAATTTCTGTGTGCGTGCAGCTTCCAAACAGACGCCGAATGTGTTTTATGTTAGAAATGTGCCTTGCGTGAGAAAATAAAGACTCTTGGGTGTATGAAATCACACGTTATAAATTTGAATCTCGATTCATGCACTAAAACAGCTGAAACTTCCAGTTCATGTTATTACTATAATTAGGATGCTAAGAGGTTGCGGCTAGTTGCTAGGGTGTTGCTATGCCATTGCTAATGTGTTCGGAGTGTTTTAATTAGCATTTATATAGACTCACAGGCTGTAAAAACTTTTGAGTGATTAATATTACTTCTGAAATTACTTAAGTCATTTTGAAGCAGTTGAGCTTGTTTTCAAAATGACTTAAAGGGGGGGGTGAAATGCTATTTCATGCATACTGAGTTTTTTACACTGTTAAAAAGTTGGATTCCCATGCTAAACATGGACAAAGTTTCAAAAATTAAGTTGTACGTTTGAAGGAGTATTTCTGTTCCAAAAATACTCCTTCCGGTTTGTCACAAGTTTCGGAAAGTTTTTTTCGAGTATGGCTCTGTGTGACGTTAGATGGAGCGGAATTTCCTTATATGGGTCCTAAGGCACTTCTGCCGGAAGAGCGCGCGCTCCCGTATAGCAGAGCAGAGAGAGCACAACAGACTTCACTGATCAGAGCGAGAGCATCACGAAATGTCACAAAAGGAGTGTGTTTTTGGTTGCCAGGGCAAGACAACCCTGCACAGATTACCAAAGAAAAAACAGCATTAAGGGACCAGTGGATGGAGTTTATTTTTAAAGAGCATCAACGGAGTTGTGCAAGTGTTTGTGTTTGTTCCCTGCATTTCGAGAGATGCTTGTTTTACAAACAAGGCCCAGTTTGACGACAGATTTGCGTATCGTTTATTTCTTAAGGATGATGCAATCCCAACGAAAAAGGGTCACGATCGTGTGTTGGAACCGCATTTAGTGAGTAAAACTGCTTCAAATATCTCTGCCTCCTTGTTAGTGCGTCCCCTCCCATGCCGGAGACCCGGGTTCGAGCCCTGCTCGGAGCGAGTCGTTGCTGCTGCTGCTCTCGTTCAGTTTCAGCCTTCACAGCTGTCACAGCTTCCAAACGCTCTCAACTCAAAAGCCTACTCGCGCTCGTGATTCTTTAGCTCCGCCCACACGTCACGCCTCCAGGCGCTCGTGTTTTTCCGGGAAAAATCGGTACAGACTATCTTTCTCTTATGAATATAATAAAACTACATACTTTTTGGAGTTATGAAGGATGCAGTACTACTCTATAGGTACTCAAGATTAACATGATATTGAGTGAAAACGAGCATTTCACCCTCCCTTTAATATGTTCAATTTGAATAATTAGTTATTAATTGTGATTGTTTCTTTTTGTTAATATTCTGTTAACTCCCAATCATCCCTGTGTCTGACTCTGTAGCGAACACAGCCTTCGGTATTACAGCTCCTAGGTGTTTGGGGGTTTTAGGGCCGTTGTGAATCTGCACTGCCTTTCTGGCAGAAAATTGCTCTCTCAAGTGCTCTTGTGCCACTCGCTGGAGAGCTCTTCCCTCAGCCAATCAGACGCTCTTGTTTACAGCCTCTTTCCTGCATGGCCTTTTCCTTTCATCAGCCCTTTAGAGCCTCACACAGTCACACACATGATGAGTGCAGCTGTTCTGTGAGGAGCCGTGCACAGACACTATATTATTGTTCTACCATTTTTTGTTGTATAGTTTTAAGCAGTTTACATTTTCTATGAAATGCAACATTATTAAGCATTTTTCATGTGTTGAGCATGCACACTATTATCTACATTTATGATAGCTTCTAAATTCTCTAAGAATTGTAGTACATACAAAGTAAAGAACATAAAATAGGCCTACAGCTTCTGTTAAAAAGCCAGATGTACAGTTAGTCGGTCTGTCATGAAGCGTTTGGAAGCAAGTGCATCGTCTGGAACAGAGCAAAAACGATGGAGTAAACGCTGACATAAACGTGTGTCTGTATGATCTCACATGTTGAGGATCTGTAGTTTTCATCAAATGCCACAGTTGAGTTGCATGTTCACCCATCAATCTCATGATTCGTTCCAACATGCCTTTTTTTCAACTTCCAGTCTGTCAGTGTTAGAAGAACCTCAAATTTCAACTATACATCTTTTTTTTTCTTTTTTAACTATGAAAGGTATTATAATGTTATAGTAGAAACCAAAATTAAAACAATGGGAAAACCCTTAAGATAACATGTAGAAAGAATGAAAAAACGCATCTTAAGCATGCAGAATAGCATAAGTGGATAGCATAAGTGGACGATTAATTGCCGCTTTGAACAATTACATATTGTTGCATCCATAATTGTAATTGCGTTTAGAAACTCGATTAATTGTGCTGTCCAACTGTCAGCTTACTTCTATACTTTATTGCATGGGCATATTTACATGCTTGTAATCCTGCTCATCTAAATGAATATGAAATATTTATGTATATTTACATGCATGTAGTGCATACAGTATGTAACACTGCAAGTTAGACTGAAAACTCCGGCGCCAGTATTTCACACTCCTTTTCACAACCCTCTTTGTTGCATCACACTCAACATATGCCAGGACGTGCCAAGAGTAATCACACACTCATAAAAGAAAGAGGTCATTTTAAACATGCGTGCATGAAATACAGCAGATCACATGTCCCACTTTCTCCTTTCTTCCATCTTCAGGCGCAGCAGAAAATAAAGGTCACACTCACGTTCATCTGCTATTCACTAGACAGACCGCATGACACTATAGATCTCATGAAACAGTAATGAACTCAAGCAGTCGTCGCCTATTCGTATGCTATTCGTCAGACGGTGGGTTAATTGGTCGGGCCTATAGCTGCTTTCCGTTATCAGCCTCGTCTTGATTGTATGGTGTGATTTTGATAAACCCCAGTTGGGTTTCTGCTTCACTGAAGTCAGTCTCACCTCAGGTGCTAAAATCACTTTTGCTTCGCTGTTCATACCCTGAATTAGGCAAAGGTGAAATGAAATGTAATTCATGTCAGACAAAATACAATCGTTGAGATATGAAGCAGAATTTAGATTAATATCATGGTCTTCTTCCCTGTTTCCATACAGCCCATGATATTAAAGTTTGATCCTGTTTTTTTAAGTCACAGACCCTCAGAAGCTAAGCAGATTTTCCAATGCACTATTGTTGTTTATGAGTTACATACATTCAGATTTATAAACCACTCTAGAGATTTTAGAAGGATAAAGACTTATTTTTCCACAGGATGAGCTGTCAGTTTATTCTGCTTTCCTGTATAGTCACTGAGAGGCTTTAAAGGGTTTCAGACAAAACAAATGCGAAAAATGATTGACAGCCACAGGGCATTTTTGATTGGCTGAAAAAATTTAAGCAAACTTCCTTGAATCTCTTTTTGCAGTCTAGGACTAATAATGTGAATTTTACTCTCACCAATGATATCCATTGATTCTTTTAAGAATCTTATCTGCACAGAGGTTTTGTGTTTGCCTTGAAAAGGTCTTTAGTGTCCTGTCAGTATTATTTATGTACTATAATTGTATTTATTATAGTGTATGCTTTATCATTACTATTATATAACTATAGTAAATTTTACTGTCACTATTATAATATTATACCATATAGTATACTAGTTTTGGTATACTACTATAGCTTTTAATTTTTCAAATTATAAAAAAATATATATTTTCAGTTTTCATTTTAATTTTAGTTTTATAATTTACGTTTGATTTTTGGCATTCAATTAGTTTTTTTAATTTCTGTTTTATTTTTTATTATATTATTTATGTGTTTGCTGTTAGTTACACAGATTTTCCATCTAATGTTTATATTAAAGTTTAATTTCAATGAACAAAAATCAAGAGTAGGCACTTCTTTTTCAATTTGATGACCAAATATATATATATATATATATATATATATATATATATATATATATATATATATATATCAAGGAACATTTATTAGGGAAGTTAATGAGGTCGTTTTGTATTTGTGTGAAATCCTCTCTTGTCTTTTCTCTAATTGAAAGCTTATGTTGTGCGTGTCATTATAATAGCAGTAACCATAGCAGGACATGTTTTGTTGCTACTATCACTCATCACTGCCGTTGTGGTGTTTATATACTGCGGTATACATGAATCCTCAGGCATTTTAAGCATCTGATCGACAGCAGCTGTTGTGTTTTTCCCTCCACAGGCTGTGCAGGAGAAACCAATCTCACTGGGTTTCTTAACTGCATCTGATACAGGTCACATAACATGAAACGAATCTTAAAAGAAGCTGCTTCAACTTTCGTGAGTCTAACTTCATCCAGATGTATATGTGTGTGAAAAACCCAAAGCTCAGACAAAGCTTGTGGCAGTGTTATTTATCAGATTAAAATGCAGTGCTGTCTACTCATTCAGAATGATTGTATGTTTTCAGAATCTATGTGTTCATGTATACCGGAGCAGATTAAATGCAGATTTGCCTGCTGTTACAGTGACACAGGCATGGGTCTTAAGGTTAAGACTTAAGGGAGCTTAAGGTTTGCATGATTAATTAAAATTAAATCGCAAAGGTGATAAATCACTATCAGGCAGAATCTGTGATTGTCATGTTTATCTTTCAGTGAAGCGCGGTTCTATGATTATCAGCAAATCTCCATCCTAAATCCAGAAAGCGCTCTTGCGCTAAAACTGCAAATACACCTCGGGAAAAGAAGTCCGGGAAATCTCTAAATCTCGGTTGCTGATTAAACTGATGTAATTAATTCAACATAACTAATAAACACACGACTTTGACAATATATGGTTTATATGAGTTGGTCTTATTATACTTTTTATTACAATAAAATATATAATAACGCAATGCTAATCGATATAACCTTTATCACTGCTTAGAACACTATGAAATATGTTTCTGTGTAAGAAGACACATCATCTCACAGAAGGATTTACTTCAAACACTCGACTGATGTTATGAAGTGAGTTTAGAGTAAAAAGTTTTTGTATTTTTACGTCCTTACAGATATAACACCGTTTACTACACAGAGCCGTAGTTCATTGACAAGCTACGCAAGTAGCTTTCAAAATCGCAGAACGATTTCTTCGATTTCATAATCACGCAAATAAAAGCTCTGCAGTTATCAACGTGATTTTGTGTAGCTTGGCAGTGAACTACGGCTTTATGTAGTAAATGCTGCTTCATCTGAAAGCACGTGATGGAGATTTAGTACTGATTACAGAACCGTCTTTACTAACAAGATGCGCATGACAATCGCATTCGGTTAATCGTGCAGCCCTATAATCATTTATCCCCTCAACAACAGACATCATGTCTTTTGCATGTGATGTTAAAAAGACTTTAGATCTAATGCATGGGTTAACAAACGTTTTAAGACGTAAAATAGATTTTACGTTAATATTTCAATACTTTAATGACATTTACGGGTCTCTGATGTTGGTTAGTGGTCCGTCACATGACAGCTTTAATAAAAATGAAAACAGAAATATACTTTTGTAAATTACAATCATATTGTAAAATAAAAAATGTTTGATAATAATAATGTCATTTGACGGTAATGTTACAATACTAATATTTATGTCTTAAATATTTCACTTCCAAATGTTCACACTGTTGAAATCCTCAAGCTTTTATTTTGACTGAATGCTGTGTGAAATGCTGTAAACATGTTAGAAGTATATACAATGTTGGAAATTATGCGAACGTGTAAATAAACTAAACCCTAGTGAACGATCAGTTCCAAAAAAGCATGGGGGGTTTGGGAAACCCTCCTCTAATGCATCATCGCAAACCACCATATTCTATCTCATCTGAATCACTCCAAACCTTCATAAATCATCCTCTGGTCCACTTTAATTACATGCTTTCCAATTGCACTCTTATGATTTGTAGAAACTTCTGCAGATCCTCAGAATGTCATCACATGCCTCTGACAAAATGATATAGATGGATCCAGGCGCGAACGCATGACCTCTCCTCTGCGTTTTCATCAAGACAGGGATTTTCTGTCATCTTCTCCCTCGCTGACGTGCTCCTGCAGTCTCTGTTTGCCAAACTGGAGCTGCTAAATTATAAATGGCCACCCGCACTTCTTTATACATCTTTGACCTCTCTTATTCAGCTCAAATTGAGAGTCTTCAGTCGCTCAGCCGATTGGAATCTGAGCGTTACAGATGTGCAGTCTGCGTCTCATCAAGAAAAAACTCTGAATGATAACTGGGTCACACCATTTAAGAGAAAAATTTCAATAAATTATGCGGTATTTATGGTGATGGAATTGGGACAGTGAGCATGGAGTGTGTTTATCCTGCACAGATTCCCAGAGTTATTCATTGTTGGGTCTGAGCATTGTATAGTTCCTCATTGTTTATCTTCTGTATCTTCTATAACTTATGATATTTTAAATAGATAGGTCTCCAAATTATCTTTTTTAGCAAGTAAAACATTTTATGTGTGTGTTTTGAAGTGGAAGTTTTTAAATGGATAGTTCACCCAAAAATGACAATTTTCTGTTAATCATTCAAGGTGTAGGTGACTTTTTTTTTTTCTTCAATAGAACAGTAAAGAAGATTTTTTGGGCCGAAACCATAGTCCTTGGTGACTCAAAAAAAGCACATAATGAACACCAGTGGCTCCTGACGATGTATTGAGGTCTAATGAAGTGAAACAATCACCCACTCCCTGTAATTCAAAGCCTCAGGCAAACAGGGAAATCTGATTCTTTTTTCACGAACTGGTTCCTTCAGACAGTTCATTTCAGTGAACCGATTAAAAAAACTGATTCATCAGTTTGTTTACGTAATCAGGCAAAGATGTACTGTATATGTATTTTATTAAAGCACTCGTTGTGAAACGTGGGTGTTTTACATGTCTAAAACATAAACTCACTTTATTGCATAAACCATGAGAAATCATAAAAAAAAAAGTTTTCTTTTCACCCCTTCATTCAAGTGATTGGTTTATGTATGCGCTAATCACCAGCTTGATCGTCTTCGGTCTGAGTTTCCTCAGTTCAGTGACTGTTAGAGGAACTGGAGCGCTGAAGGAGTTGGCAAACAGCAGCATCATAAGATCATATACGCTGGTATTTTGGCTCATTTTGAGTCTGAGTGACTGACAGATTTCCAAAAGTGAGGTTTGATTGAGTGACTTCTAGATCTGTGCTGCTCGAGCCGCAAACTGGTTCAGACGCTTCAGTCTGATTTGGTGACTGATTTATGTAAAAATCTAAAGGTATCTACAAGTTGAACATATTGAGTTTGAATAGTTTCCAAGAGCATGATTATCAGTAGAATAAGACTGTAAACGTAAGTGTTCAGTCGATGAGCTTTTCTCGTCATCCCGACAATCTCTGTAGTCCCATTTAGCCACGAGTAAAAAATTGCATTTTTCAAGACACATAAATGCGGGGTTTTATTGATGTATTTTATGTTTAGATTTGATCTTGTGTTAACCAGACCAGATTTCAACCATGTAACCAAAAACCCATTAAAAAAAAAAAACTATTTATAATGGAAACGGAAGAACACTGGGTTTCTGGGTTTTGGGACTCATTCCTATTGCACTCTATTTCATTTGCTTCTTGATGGACAGTTGATGCATTACAGATCAGGAAAAGTTCAAATCCGGCCTCTCGTCCCTCTTTCCCCAGTGTAACGCATGGAATCTCCATTGGTCACGCTTCATATCAATTTGGATTTGCATTTTGATTGCGGGTGGAGGGAGCTAAACAAATGCAAATAGCCCAGTGAGTGCAGTAATCCCTGTGTGGAAACAGCAGCTGCTGTGATTCGAGGGAATTTAGGAAGTTCTTGAACACTGTTTGCTTAATAAGTGGCAAAATAGAGTTGGCACATCACTGTTTTTTAAATCCAAATAATTTCAGCCTCGGATGTCACTGTCGCAGCAGTACATTCACTCACTCCCTGAAGCATATTGTACACAAAGCTGGTAAGTTTAGCCTCTACTGAAATATAGTCATGTTTCAAGGTACCAGGTTGATTTAGTTGAATGGTTTTGAGGGAGAACTAATCAGTAAATTTGCCCTAGTTTTCCAAGCTTGTTGTATCAGATCTTTGAAATATACTATATAAAAATAATCAGTGTAGGATTTACTAGAAATTGTTTTTACATTTCCTAAATAATTACATAGAATTCCATGCAACATGAATAAAACATGAAATTTTACAGTGTATAATCCAATAATCAGTGAATTGTGTCTTTGAAATGACCAGTGGCCTACTATTGAATGGACAGTATCATTTATAAATGCTAATTGTAAAAAAAAAAAAAAAATGGTTGGTAGGTGTGCAGACATCTCAATGAAGTCAATAAACCGGCATTTGCAACCCATTGTATTTTCGCAGTATTACATATTTTGGAGAGATTTTCTCGGGTTTCATCTCAGCGTTTTTGTCTTTTAAAGCTAGGAAGCGTTAGCATGATCAGGTACAGTGTTTGTTTTTAGGTCCTGTGTGAAATATCATTTCATAAATGGTGTGTGGATGTCCGGTAGAGTTCAGTTCTCTCTGTAATGGAGTTGAGGAAAGGATTTGGGCAGGTCAGTCGATCGTTCCAGGATAATTCCAGACGGCATTCAGACCAGTCCAAACGGCGCACATGGAAAAACCATATTTAACAACATAAATCATCAGCATAGACTGAGAATAGGTGAACTACATCACGCTCTTGAGGACCACCAAAGAATATCAATTACACAAGTTTTTTATCTCTATGTTGGGAAAGTGTCAGTGATTTAACTCATCTGGGACTCCAGACTTAATTCTGGTTAAAATGAGAAACTTATCATGACATCAAAAGCATATATATGTTCTTTCTGAACTGGACTTGGAGGACATCATAAAATAAATTTTATAATCGGGATTTAAAGACTAAAGGCGAATTTTATATATATATATATTCAGCTACACTTGCATTTAAAATGTAGTTATTGGGCTAATAATTAAAAATAAAAAAATAGTGTAGTAGTGTTCCCTAAAATGAACAACTGACATTAATAATCTCAGAATGCTGTTGATAACGACGGCTTTATGTCTAATCAAACTCTACAATAATTTGGTTCAATTTCTGTCACTTGATATAATAATTTTAGACTGATGCCAACATGGATAGGTTGCTGTCATCATTGAGACTAGTAATATTAAAACATTTGTTTATGCTACATTAATATGTTCTTGTTTAGTTTTGAATGAGACAGCATTTTGTTTTGGATAGTGACTTGATTCCCAAAGTACAGTCCGGCTCCTGAAGTAATAAAACCAGCTTCTGTTGGAGTCTGGGCAGCACAGATCTATGGTTTGGTGTGGTTGACATAAATGCTTAAGCAGTACAGTTCTAATCTGATGTTTATGGGCAGACATTATTTTTTAGGCCAGCATGAGTCTGCGTCTCTAATCTTACTGTCCTTGCTTTGGTGAGGCTTAACTCTTCTCTAATGCAGAATCTCATCTGCATTGTCTTTCAAACAGCTTATTTCATCCATCTGTAAGTGAAATTCAGTTCACATGGGGCTTAATGTGTCTGTGATGGAAGAGGTTCTCATCCAACAAGGCATTAAAATAGTCCATGTGACCTGGAATTTTATGAAGCTATGAGAATACTTTCTGTACACAAAGAAAACAGAAATAATGACTCTACCACCATTCACGAGAGAATCATAATTTTATGTTATTTTAAATTTTTAAAATCAAGAATTATGTAATTGTATTTGGAAAAGTGAAACCTATTTTTAGGACCATTTACTTTTGTTTGTTATTTTAATTAATTTGAAAAAATGTATTATTTGTTCATTTTGAAATGATCTTGTTTGAAGTATTTCTACGTAAAATAAGCAGTTGTATTGCAATTCTATTACCGTTGTACTCAAATAGTGCTTTTTCATTTGATAAGCATAAACAATAAAAAGTATTTGCAAAATAATAATTCAACATGACTAGGTAACAAACACTACTGATAATCTCAAAATAATCTCCATATATCAGGGAGTTATTAAAATAACATCACAATGGAAACATTTTTATATGCAAAATATTATTTCATGTGTCTGTCTTTCTAGTTAGAGGTGAAATATGACCCAAACAAGTTTTTTTTAGATTCACACGTTTGTCATATCGATGTGATGAGACGTTCTCTTTGTTCCTGTGCTTACAAATGCAAAAAAAAACAAGGTTTCGGTTTCTAAAGGCTGATCATCAGGATGTAAAAATAGCACACAGCAGGACCGTCACTGGCTTTTAGGTTGCAGGCTTTCTTTCTGTCGAAAAGCACTCCTTTTTCAGAAAGGCTGCCATGTTGGGACCCTATTCTGTCTCACAGAGAGTTTTCTTTACCTCGAAGGGGCATGTGGTAAAAGTGTCTGCAAGGATCATTAACTATTTATGGAAGTGCATCTCTGCTAATGGGACCTACAACTGTTTTAATTATTGATGTTGTAATTGACAGCACAGTCCTGCCTCTCCTCATGGAAGCGGATGAATTTACGTGTATGACATTGTTCGTCGTCCCCGTCCCATGACCCTTGCGTCTCATCTGCCATCTGTCTCATAGATCACTGATTTTGCATCTGTCATTCGTAATATGTTGTGCCAACCGGGCTGTTTCTTCTTCTTCTGTCCGCCGCTCGCTGATGTTGATGGACAGCTGTCCGGTGGGCTTACACTGATGATGGAAAGACGGGCATGTGGGGCGCGGGACGCTGCATTAACTGGTGATAAATGAAAGCTTATCGGCGGTAAAAACACTAGTGGAAGCCCTCTGGGAGGTTATCTCACACCAGTAATGATTAAACACTCATTAGGTTCATGAATTGTGGCCGGATCTATCACTTAGCATCACGTCAAAGCGCTGCGATCATTAGTTACCTCACGAGGAGGTGGGTGGACAGGGGGGACTTCGTGTTTTTTATTAGATAAAGCGATAAATAAAATGTAAATTGACATTTCCCTCTGTTCACACATCGTCTATTTCATAAACTTGCCTTCCTGGTTTTCATTAGTGGGTTTTGCTAACTCAAGCATCACTATTACAGTTCCTCGTAGGGTTAGAGGTTTTGTTCAAACCCTTAACCTGAAGTTCAATGCTTTATACGTGACAAATATAAAATACGAGTCAAATTCAAATTCTGTGGCTCTAAAAGACAGTAGTGTCGTTGTTCATCTAAATTCAGTTGTATAAACCGTATAAAAGTCATCAATAATGAAACGAGTGCATTATAAGCAGGCAATAGTGTTGTAATTTAACTCAGTTCAGTTCAAGTTTTGTCTTTAATCGGTCACATAGTGCACAGAATAACACTCAAGGTATACGCGTAATATTTATTTTAAAATTTCCTCCTTTAAGGGATATTTTACTCCAAAATGTAGGCTGAACTCTGTCATCATTATTTTAAAGAATAATTTCAGGTTACAGCACAATGATTGTAGTTTATTCATTGCATATCTGTGCCAACAGTTCTTTGACATGACAGCAGATTTTTTTTGGCCTAGATGAAATCACAGATAATGATGCATTATGGGTACAGATTTACTCCGTCACAAACCGATGCTGGTGTGCTCACGGGCCTGACCGCGGTCCGCTGTGATGCAGACAGCTGCGTTTACCCAGCATGCCCACAGCTCACCGGGTGACCTGGCCGCCGGCTCACAGCTTAATGAGTGTAGATGAGTTCTTTCAGGAGCGCATGTGGCATAATGAGGGTGAATCAGGCTGAACGGAGCCCGGTTTGGATGGAAACGCCAGCGGTGAGCGTGACTCACCTGTGAGAGCTAAATCAGGCTCACTGTCTGCTGATCTTCCTCTAATGCTGTGTCATGCATCTGAAGTTTCAGATATCCAGTGCAGGTCTGTTTGACTTTGATCTCAAGTAGAATCACATGTCAGTGCTAGAGTGTTGTGAGTAGTTGCTAGGGTTGTTACTAAGATTGCAAAGTCAAAACTGTAAATATTGTCCTCCAACTTAAAAATTAAGTTCATTATTCTTTTTCTATGCTATCTGTTTTCTTTTTATTTATTATATTATTTAAAAGCCCTTGCTATGTGTACTGTGTTAAGCTAACTGAGACTTAGCTCTTATATATCATTGCTCTTTCGTGGTTTTTGTTTGCTTCTATTGTCCTCATTTGTGAGTCACTTTGGATAAAAGCGTCTGCTAAATGAATAAATGTAAATGTCAATGTAAGTATAATCAAAGTGACATGTCATTTTTATGTTTTATAATCTTGTCTAGTTGAAAAATGTTTTTGAAATTGGTTAAATAATTATGATGAGCAGGGTCGTTATAGTTAAAACCAAAACTATTAAAAAAAAAAATCATGATGTGAAATTTAATAAATCTTTAACTGACAAACTTAATCAGGGAAAAATACATGTAAAAAAAGTTATTTTATTAAATTATAAAATGTACTAAAACTTTGTTAAAAAAATTATTTTATTTTAATATATATGAAAAACGTTTTAAGTTAATTTAGCTTTAATTTATGTGAAATAAAAATGAGTAAAAAGTATATACACATAACAAAAACTAATAAAATTAATGACAAAAACACAACAAAATTGCTAAAACATCAACTAAAATCCAAAAATATGAATTAAAACTGTAATATACATTTAAATAATCCTAAAATATCGGTTAATCGGTTAAAGTAATGGAAAAGCATATATTGCCGTGACTTATTGATCATATAATTTTTTTTTACACTGAAGTCTATGATATTCTAGTCTCTTCTCATAGAGACATAAACAAATAAGCTCTATAAAAGAATCTTTCAAAAAGATTCATATCACCGGTTTGAATCATTCTGACACTCTAAACTGAACTCTATTCTGACTCACTTACTGAACTCTGTGTTCTTATTACTTTAGTGACATTTTGTGAACCTAAGATCAGTATTATTACTGACTGCTTGCTCATATCCTAATGTTTACTTAAAATTGCACATTGCAGTTTTTTGTTGGTGGCAAAAAAATAAATAAAAATAAGAATAATCCAAGACCATTTAAGACCAAAAGGCCATCGTCCCCTCAGCAGTCACCCTGACCTGATTTTACAGCATGTAGATAATGACAATGATTGTTAAATGAAGATCTGTCCCGCTCATCCATGCAGAAAATCGGGATTAGTCCTTTAGTCCACAGATTTTTAATTACAGTAGAACATATTTATTATTTTCATGCCAATTTCACTGGCAAAAGCTATTCATGTGATCTACAAAACTGAAATCAGTGTTATTTCTGAATGTGCTAAGAAGGTTTATTTTTACCAGTTTGTGGACCGGTTTAAATACGACTTTGGTATGCATCTGATTTATTGGAAAACAAAGCTGAGAAAAGCTGCTTTTGCATCCGGGAGGCAGTCAGAGTTCAGATTGTTTTGTGTTGTGGCTCTTGTGTGATGAACGAGACGTGTATATATTGGGCTTTGATTTGGTGAGTGTCTGTACATCTGCTGGCATCATTATCTTTCTGGCCCATTTTCACCAGATGAATATTCATGATGTTCTCTCGCGCCTCATCTGAATACAGTTCATTTGTACAGTGTGAATCAGCTGCATGACATTATAATATCTACAGGTTCAATATGAATATTTTTGCATGTCTGATAAGGCCTTTTTTAGTAACTTCTGTGCCTTTTTGCTTTAAATAGCAGTTTATCGATCATGGACAGAGTGTGGAGGCTTTTAGATTGAGATGCTTTTTTTGAAGGTGGGGCATTTGTTACAAAAGCAATGAAAATTTAATATATTGAAACAATTTAAAAAAAGGATTCAGAGATGTCACTTTTTAGCATGTAGAAAGAAAGAAAGAAAGAAAGAAAGAAAAACACTATAGTTGACCTCACTAATTGACTATTATGTTGTTCATCAGCAGTTCAGCCATGCTGACCAATCTAAGTCATTAGCTTTTTTATGTACTCTTGACATATGCTTTGCCTGTTGTTTTCTGTAGGTGTTTTCACACATTTTTGTTGGTAATTAGGATTAAATGCCGTCTAAACATAAGGTCTGAGCTGAAAGCGCATGGAATAATACAGTATGTGCTAGGACTGTGTCCTTGTTACTCCAAGATCCTTTAATCCAGTCTCAGTTTTCAGCGCCCTGCTGAGAATAATTGGTTTATTTTGAGTTTAGTCACACGTCTGTTATCTGGTAGGGTTTGGTGGAGTCGTAGAGGTCTTACTGGTCTCCAATCTCTGCAAATTACCCTTATGAGTGTGAGTGCAAAACACCCTCCATCTAATGTTTGTAACCAATTACAGCCTGATAGAGAGAGAGAGAGAGAGAGAGAGAGAGAGAGAGAGAGAGAGAGAGAGAAAACAAACAAACATCAGCTCGGGCGAGTCCCGTGTGCCCATGCTAACATTACCCATGAGGCCCTGAAATGAAAAGCAGCTGATGTCTGCAGGATGCCAGATCTCTTCTTCTTCTTCTTCTTCTGCAGTGCATGTTTGTGATTCACTTCCTCACCTCCTCAAAGACTTGCTGAAGGATATTGTGTTGATTCTTTCTGAATATATACCACATAAAGGTGCTTTATATGG
This sequence comes from Carassius gibelio, assembly GCF_023724105.1. Classification (NCBI taxonomy): domain Eukaryota; kingdom Metazoa; phylum Chordata; class Actinopteri; order Cypriniformes; family Cyprinidae; genus Carassius; species Carassius gibelio. The sequence goes on from NC_068387.1 coordinate 24,627,620, forward strand.
TATAAAGTTTTTATTATCACTTAAGACATAGACATACATGCTGAAAACCTATTACTACAAACCTTTTCCCTTTTAGTATCTGAAATTCAAACCCAACCCATGGTCCATGATTTTTAAAAACATAATATATTACTATAGTAATGGTACTGTTGTACTGTTAATACAATAAAAACTAGAATTTAAGACTTTTTAAAATTATAAGATAATAATTATAGTGTTTAATAAAACTAGTATTTAAAGGGGTCATATTATGCTTTTTTTAAAGATATTATTTGTGTAATTGGTGCAACAGAATATGTTGACATACTATAATGTTCAAAAAACACATTATTTTTCAAATACTGTACATTATTGTAGGTCCTCTATGCCCCGCCTCTCTCCAAAGCATCATTTTCTACAAAGTCCCTCCTTCTGACAAGAGCAGTCTGCTCTGATTGGCCAGTTGACCCAGTGCACTGTGATTGGTCGAACACCGCAAGCACTCATTGGAAATGTAATTCCCCTTTCCATTATCGCTAGCTTCATCTTCCAAAATAAATGTAAAGACAGTTAATAATGTTCTTAGGAATGGGCCGAAGCAAAGAGCTTATAAGAGCCCACCCCCAAAATTAATACATGGTTATACAAAAAAAAAAGAAGAAGAAAATAAAATTAATACAATAAAAATTCTCATTTTACAATAGTACATAGTGCAAAAGCAACAACAACACAAGGAAACAATATCAACAAAACAAAACAATTAATGGATTATATACACTCACAATATCCTATGTTAGGTTATATCTCTTAGGATATGAGACTTTAGTCTTTGCAACTTTACAGATCTTCTTTATGCACCAAGAGCTTTTAACACACCAAAGAGAAAGGAAATATTTAAATCGCACTAAATGACCTTTTATAAAAAGCTTTCAAACGTTAAATCACCAAGCTTGCATTTAGGCAGAACTCTGTAGTGAGATCCTAAAGCTTTAACATTTAACATTTATATTATTTCATTGTATTACAATAATAATAATTAGTTGTAGTAGTAATTATCTCACCATTTACTCTTCCATAAAATACCAAAAAAAAAAAAAAAAAGTATTTCTTTTTTTCTTTTTCTTTTTATAAATAGGTCACCTAAACTATTTCAGATGTTCGGCTATAAAGCAAATTGGACGTTTGTAATAAAACTTTATCTCCATGTGTCCTTAAATGACTCTGGTGGTCATTTCTGTTCTTTTTAACTCTATTCAGCTCGATGGTAATTTTGATGAAGTCAAAGTGAGATTTGATCTGTTACTCTTTGCAGATTGGTGAAGCAGGTATGACGTAAGTGATTCCAAATGGCATTGGTTGGTGTGAATCAACTGAATATGATTCAGTGAATAATGACCTCACACCCAACTATCATGACTTATATATAAGTCTTAGAATATATAACATGAGTTATTTGCACTTTTATGATTCTTTCAGTTGTGTTATTTGTCATATTTGGAAGTCAGCATTGTCCATTCCAGTTCACTTTCAATGTATGATAAAGGCACTGCAAGCTGTTTTGAAGAAGTCAGTTTGACATGAGATAAGGGTAAAATAGAAATACTAATTTAATGCACACAAAAGGAAATGTCTGTTAGTTATTATATCTGTTAAATGTGCATGTGACAGAATAATTCAGATCACTCTTTATCACCCAACTCATCCAGAAGGACTTCATTTCAAGCTTTATATGATCAGGTCAGTGATTTATATGAACTCCGCTGTCCGTGATGCTGGAATATTGTGTCATGCTTTGGTTTTTTGTTTTTATCAGTGTACTTCTATCTTCATTAAGTTTTCCCAAGTTAACAGTATGTGCATCTTAATATTAGTCTGCTTTCTGCACTTTTTAGCTCAACTTAAGCATTAAATTCAGCTTGAAATCAAACTTAAACATTTAAAATTCAGAAATGGGCCAGTAAGTATCCACACTTTATTCTTGTATTAGGTACTTTTATTTGTATGTATATACGTATATATATATATATATATTTCAGACTTGTAATATATAATAATAATAATAATAATGATAACAATGTCAATACAATTTTATTTGATCAAATTATAAAAACAAACCAATAAAGAAATATATTCCTGTAGTAATTATTGTACTGAACTGTAAAATGTATATGAAAATATTTATTATAAATGTATCTCAAAGAATTTAATTTTTTACAGAACAAATATGATCAATCAAATTTGAGCTTTAAACTATAGAGTTTTATTCATTTATTTATTTTATTTTTGATGAAAAACAGGATCCTTAAGCTTCTCTAATGACAACAGTTTTTTAAAAGTTACAAATAAATATAATAAACATTATAAATTTGGGAAAAAGTTTGGCGCTTGTTCTTTTATTAAATGCAAATTCTAAGCGACTCAGAAATGTGCTCAGACATTGCCAGTAAATTTGACAATTATTTGTAATAGGCCTAAATATGACAATTACAGAGAAACAGCTATTAATACACTGAATTAAATGTCAAAATGTGAAGTAGAAAAACTGATATAGCATTTTCTTCTAAGATGTACTTATAATAATCTGTTTTATTTAAAACATTTTTAGTGTGGTTGCTTTTGACTTAATTTAAAACTATTTGCTAGAAAATTTCTAAAATAATTACAAAGAAGCCTCAAATAACATATTTAAACATGACATTTTGACAAAAAAAAATAAATAAAAACGTTATTATCTTATCAAATTTATTTTAAAAGTGGACTTGCTTTGTGAAAAACAAGTACAATTTTAATATGTTCCTTTTTTCTGATGTTTGTACTAGGTTTGATGTCAAATATTGATTATGATTATAGCTAGCAATCTAAATAATGACAGTTTAATAGCTCAGAACTTTGACGGTAACTACATCGCCCCCTTCAGGTCTGTCATACAGGAACACTTGCACTGCACTGACCAAGCATCAGTGTTCATGAACTTGCATACAGCATGTTTTTTCAGCTTGGCATTAACCTCCTCAGGTTATATATTTAGCTCAGCTGTTAATTGGCGATGCAGTAAATGGTTCAGTTTATCCAGCCAACACACAGTGAGTGTTAAAGTCCATGCACCTGCTACACTCCTGACATGCACACCATCCATGTAGTCATCCTGGGCCTGTTGGCATGTGCCACTAATAATCTTTGTTTTATTTACAACTTCTAAAACAGTCAGTGTTCGATCCGTAATTATGAAATTTACCCATTTCTGAGAAGAGGCAAATAACGCATTTAATTAAACATAACATTTAGAAGTACAGTAGAAAGAGTGAAATAGTAGTTTCTTTTAAAACATATTTACAACTTTGAAAAATGTTTTTGGGTTGCATTTGACTTATTTTTTTTATTCTTTTGCGCTTTGAAATTGCAAGTAAATTGCAAGTAAACTTTTTTTGCTTTGTGATTTCATTTGAGTTTATTGTTAAATGTGCATGTGACAGAATATATTTCAGAGCACTCTGTATGACTCAGCTCATGCAGAAGGACTTTGTTTTACAAGGTCAGTGATTTCTATGAACTCCACTGTCCGGCACAGAGACTTAAACACTAACATGAGTTACAGTTATTTATTTCTCATGCGGCTCTTTGTCATTTCTGCTGTAGGCGGCTCGAATGTTCAGATATAAAGCAGAATGGACATTTGTAATGAAACTTTATCTCCACATGTCCTTAAATGACTGTCTGGTGGTCGTTTCTGTTCTGCAGGACCTTTTAAACAAATTTTGCTGCTTTGTTAAAAACCTTTAGAAATGTCGATATTATGAGTCTAATCTGTGTAATTTGATCAAACTGGATTGAATGGTTTTTTGGCACCATGCAACTATCGTTCAAGTCACATTTATTTATCTAGCGTTTTATAGAATACAGATTGTTTTAAAGTAGCTTCATGGTTATAAACAGGAAACTAACAGTATTAATGCTGTAAAGTTCTAGTGTCATTATTAAGTTTCAGTGAGTTCAGTGTTGATTCAGTTCAGTTTAATAACAGCGTCGGTGTTGCAAATTCATGAAGTATGAAGTGAAGTCATTTCAGCTATAAAGCAGCTGTACAGAAGACAGATGAATTTTCTCATCCAATAGTGTCAGTGCAAATATTTCTGAAAATTATGCGTCTTTATACCCCAGCTAGGCAGTCAAATTCATTGATAATACTTGATGATGATGATTGTGCTGCTGTTTCCCTCCAAAATGATGTCACTTCCTGGAGGAGGATGTCTTTATGGAACATTCCAGTTACAAAATTCTTTAAAATTCCAAATATTCAAATTCCAATAAACTGGACACATGCAAATGTACTGCATAGTAGGAGTTCCCTGTAACTTTAGTGAGTTTTATTAATTATAGGTAGTATATTCAGCTTGCGTTTAGGTTTACATGAAAAAGATGCAAGATTACTCTGGTGTGTGTTTGAGTGTGTGTGTTGAGTTTGTACTTGAAATCTGCCATGTGAAAGCGGTCGACTGCACCGCTGTGACCCCTGATGAAAACACCAGCTCAGATGCGTTTAGATGGCAGCATGTCTGGCCCGTTGACATTTAGCTTCTCAGTGTGGATGCACTCTTCCAGAAACATTGGTTTGACATGAAGATCATTCAAGGGAAGATAAGAGATTTCCAAAATAGTTTCTTGAAAACTCTATACACTTACTTTCTCGGGACCATTCTGTAGCCTCTCTAACTTTTACAATTAAACATGCTGTTTTTCCTAAATTTAACCAAGTGCGATTTAATATGTAGACAGACATATGTGTAAAAGCAATCAAAAGGATCTGTGGCTGAATCATGATTTATGGATATGGTGTCTTGTACAGTTACCCAAAATACTGTGGTAAAAAATTTGAAAATTGAGTAACTGATGAAATTAAGTGGAAACACTGAGGAAGTATTTATCTGTAAAACGTTCTCTCCACTTTGTTCACATAAAAACGGACGAGAAATCCCATGTACTTGCATTGAAAAGTGATCAGAAGGGTCAAAAAAGGACAGTTTACCCCAAACCCTTGTTCTGTTTAGTGATCATATCTCTTTATAGCGCTTTGATAAAACTGTTTGATGTATATGGATTCATTTTACAATACATTTATGAACTTTTTGAATCTTTTAAGTTCCTGGACTTCCAGTGAAGGGACAGAATCCTCTCAGTTTTCATTAAAGTATCTTAGTTTGTGTTTCAAGATAAACCCAAGGCTCCTAGTTCTGGAACATCATGGAGAAGGTGAGACAAATGATGACAGAAGTTATATTTTTAGGTAACCTGTCCCATTAACTTGTGGAAGTTTGGGTATTGCGACATCTAGATAAATATTATAGTCAAAAAGCCTTATGCTGTTGTGTAATCTGATGAATATTGAATGTGGGAACTGAACCAACTGAAGCAGAAGATGGTTGTTTTGTGTACTGTGTAGTATAATAACAAAGTGTTGCTGTATTTCCATTATCTGTGTCTTTCTCTTGAGATGGCTGTAGGGAAATATACCCCACATAAAACCCTTACTAGCATCAGGGGGATTGAATATAACCCACCCGCTCGCTCTTAAGCGCCTCTATCACAGCCCAAAAAAAAGCACTTAACGGCTGGAGCGTTGACGCAGAAACCCTAAAGAATATTCATGTTAACACTCGAGGTCAAATAGCTCCCATGTGCCCCATTAAAAGTGCTAGAGTTACCCAGAAGCCCGAGCTGAGCTTTATTATTCACAGGGCAGTTAATACTGTATGGCATTAGCTCTATATGTTGGCAGTGAATAGATTTATTTCAAGGAAATTAATTACACTTATCACAAATCTGCAGTCAGATTCAGAGCATATCAAGAGTCAGCATCTTTACAGGGGACATAATGGTCTGATTCTGCACATGCATAATTACACACAACCCTCATTATTTTCTATTACTTTGATGATCTTTGCATAACATAAAACACAAACATTGTATACAAATCAATGTTTGGTAGTCAATTTAAAGTTTATCTCCTGTAATGTACAATTATGAAGCAATTATTGTATGTGTGTGTGTGTGTGTGTGTGTGTGTGTGTAAGCTCTTATAAATCACTGTATTTAATTTATAATTCACAGTATGCTGTAAACAAAGATTAAATAATGTAATTGTAGTCTTTATAAAAATGTGAAAATAGTAGTTAAATATTTAGAAAATTATAATAATTTAATATAAAAAAATAATAGTAATATTTATCAAAGCTATTGCAGTTTTTACAAAAATGTGAAGCAGCACAACTGTTTACAACATCGAAATTTAATAAAAAAAAGTTTATTGAGCAGCAAATCAGCATATTAATGATTTCTGAAGATCATGTGACACTGAAGACTGGAGGAATGATGCTGAAAATTCAGCTTTGCATCAAAGAAATAAATTACGTTTTTCAATATATTCATATCGAAACTGTGGATTTCAAATTGTAATAAAATTTCAGATTTTTTACGTTTTTATTGTATTTTTTAAAAAATTCAGCCTTTGTGCATAAAAGAGATCTCTGTTAAAAACTTCTTTTTTTTTTTTTTTTTTTTTTTACATAGCAACCCCAAATGCATATATTTTTAATAAATAACTAAAAAGTAACTAAATACTAAAAAGTAAAATAACTAAAGTAAGTGGACAGAAGCAGTCTTTGACTTCTGTCTGTTGTCTTTAAGTAGCTCCCAATCCATGTTTCCGGTTGTTTCTCTGTCCCGCTCCAGCGGTTGCACTCGGGTGGTTTGAGGTTCGCCCCAAGAATCTTCTTCCGTGGTCTGACGGTGAAGTCCTATCACTATGATGAATGGTCACTGAAAAGCCATCACATCAGATTTGTTTCTCCTCTTACCTTTAGTTTTCCCAAAAATCCAGATTTAGTTTTTCAGTGGATTGAGAGCATCCTAGTGGAAACGGTGATAATCACACAGCTGCGGCCTCGCTGTTCTTTCTGTGCGCCGATCACAGGGTGACGCTCCTCCAGGACACACAGCATGTCCGCAGTTATCCCCATTACCATGACACCATCTTTATTAGATAAGCTCATGTCACTGTATGTAACACTATGCAAGTTAAATGAGTTGCAAATGCTCTTTACATTTTGAGGAACATTTTATATAGTACAGATTCATTTTAGTTTGGAATTTAAAGGGGAAAAAAACCTTCGCTTTCTGTGCTCATGCTTGCAAATGTGTTAGTTCCAGACATCCTGAAAGACGATTCTGGTGTTTTGTTCGGTCTCACTCATTGTGTGGCGTGAAAGGGAGCATCTGTTTCAGTAGCTGTCTTGTTCTTTCTGTCAGTTTCTCTGGTGTCTGAGTTTGGCCTTTTGCCGTGTTCAGCACAGACAACTTGAGGCACAAAAAATGAAGCACATCTGCTTTGAAGCGTCTTCATCAGACTGTAAGTGATGCTGCTTTTTGTGGCATGTGGCATTATACTGATTAAAAAATGATAGGTTTACATTAATCTGCCACATTTTTTTTACTAATATTACTATTTATTGTTTTATTTGTTCTTTCTGTTGTCGATGTCATACATGTTTGTATTTCTGTTTGTACTGAGAGATTTCTGAGTGAAAGTTATCGTAGGCCATTATTTTTCAGTATTGTTGACCTCTGAATGATATGCTTGCATCATATGAAATGTTGAATGCACTTGAATGAACTTTTTCTTGTACTTTATAACCCTTTTTTACTTTCATCATCTAATTTAGAAAAGGTTGTTCTTGATTTAAAAGCTTTTTGGGGCTTTTTTGCCTTATTTCCTTCCTTCTCTGTTTGTGGTTAGAGGCACAAATCTTGGTGTTTTTGCTTGATGGTACTTTTGTTTGTTTTGTATCGTCCTTTATTTTTTGAGGGCACTTGATTTAGTCCACCCACAACACCACTAACTTACCATTAAAGTTCAACTGTTTAACCACGATCATACAAAGATGAGGTTTGTTCTGATTCAGCATTTGTCTCACACTGCAAGAGCTTTGCTGTGAATCTGGTTTTCTGTACCAAAATGCACATTGAGCATTTTTATTAGAAAATGAGAAATGAAGGGAAACTGGCTGACAAGGATGTTATTAAGCTGCTCTTCAGGAAACAGCCATCAGAAATATCCTCGACTTGCTTCTAAAGCCAGACGACAGTAAGTCTGAGGCCTTACGTGTGGTTTTTCTGGGCTGATTTTGTGTTTGTGATGATTCGCTAAAGCTGAAAGCTAATATCCCTCCACAAAAGAGCAATATTCTCTCCATATGAAGGAAAGCATAAATCTCATCAAAGTGAACTCTCCAGTCACATTAGCTTTTCATCAGCTTCTCTAGCCTACTCTCCACCTCACAAAACAGTTCCCAGAGTTTCAGACTAAAAAAAGGTTTACATTTCTATTTTAAGAAATTGTTTTCTTTTTTTTTTCAATGACGAATAATAATAATAATAATAATAATAATAATAATAATAATAACAATTATGATTATTATTATTATTATTATTATTATTATTTTAATGATTTAATTGTTAAATATTCACCATAAATAATTATATATTATTTTTATTTTTTGTTATGTTTTCAAAAATAAGAATTATTATTATTATTACTATTATTATTATTTTACTTTATTATATCATATGCATTTTTTGTGTGTGAATAATTGTATATTTTTCTTCTAAGTAATAATAATAATAATAATACATAATTTTTATTATATTTAAAATACATAAGTCATATGTGTGTGTAATTTCTTTAACCATATAATCATATTATTATTATTATTATTATTATTATTATTATTATAAAGCATTTCTGTAACTCAAACTATTAACATACATTTTAATCTCATCAATATTATTATCAATAATAATAATTCTTATTGTTATTTTTTGTTATAAAATGTTTGTAACTATTAATGGAGCATTGATGTCTTTTATCATATTGTTCCAGTGGAGTCTGCTGTGTTTCTTATTGTTGTTTGTCTGAAATTGTCTTTGTTCTCGAACACGTCTGTGACTGAGGAGAGTTTGATGATCGTATGATTTTTCCTCTGAACAAGAAATTGCACTGGAACAGAAAAATATAAAGAGTTTTGGAAATGGAAGAAACAATGAAGTGAGAGAAAGAGATGGATTAGAAAGGGATGGAGCGAGAAGAGAGGAAGATGAATGGAGCGCAGCAGGGTAATTGAGATATTAATCTGCCCAGCGGTGCTGCTGCTATAGAAGATGGGATTGGGATATGGAGACAATCCTTACATAAAGAGAAAGAGACGTTTATCTGACTGCAGTGCGATTCAATATTACACTGCCTACAATTAAAGCAGTTTTATGTGAAAATCACCCTAAAACTACACCTTAAAGGGTTAGTTCACCCACAAAATGTAAATTAGACCATAAATTACTTGACCTTAACTCATCCTAGGTGTATAGGACTTCTTCTTTCAGACGGAGTTATCTTAAAAAAGTTTTTTTTAACTTTCAAGCTGTTTCATGGCACTCGGTGGGGGGTTACAGTGCATCAGTCCAAAATAAGTAAAATAAAAAGCACCCATCCATAAATAAAAGTGTCTCACACGGCTCCGGGGAAAAATAACCATATTTAAAATGTAATAATCACTTTATTCTAGCTTGCACTCACTGTTGTACACAGATGCAGTTCTGGGTGGATGACGTACGGAGGTCAGCGTTGTGCATGCAGCGCTCAGAAGTGACAAATGTGGAAAAGCAGCGGAGAGATCAAACCAAAACAATGGCCTCTAATTAGAAGTAAAACGAAGATTTGTCTGAGACAAAGAAGATTTTCGGAGGATTTTGATATAAGTCAAGACGAGACTGGTTTTCCTTTGCTAAAGTAAGGAAACTTTGCTTCCTTTGCTCCCGTTAACAAATAATGGTTTTCACAAGCACATGCACAACACTGGCCTCCATACGTCTTGCTCCCAGAACTGCTCTAGATTTAAGTGATTATTACATTTTGAAAATGGATATTGTTCTTACAAAAATGCATTGATTCACTACAGAAGGCCTTTGTTCACCCCCCCCCCCCCCCCCCCGGAGTCGTGTAAGACACTTTTTTTTATGGATTGGTGCTTTTTATTTAACTTCTTTTGGACTGATGCACCGCAATACCACTGACTGCAATGAAACAGATTGAAAGAACAAAGACAATGTTTAATATAACTCCGATTGGATTCGTCTGAAAGAAGAAAGTCATATACTGTACACCTACTTAAGGATGAGTAATGTATGGGCTTATTTTTATTTTAGGGTGAACTAACCCTTTAAGATGATTCAATCATGTCTTTTGTTCATGTCTTAAGCTGCTTCTCAGATGACTGTTGACATGATTTATTCATGATTTATTTATGACTGGAATATATTCTTTTGGGAATTATGTTATATTGTATATTCTTCTCAGGGTGCCTGTGCTATTGAATGTTTGGGGGTTACTGTGTCAGCATGTTTTGAGGATCGTAGTGGGTGAGGTGAGACGGGCTCTTGTGTTGATGGAGACTCAGACTCTGACGGGGCAGAAAGCTGTGTAAACCTGACACTTGGGCAACCTACCTTAAATTGGCCACATGGGGAAGGAGGGGAAAGGCTGGATGCATCGACTGAAAAATCAATCTATTTCATGATTCATGATGTGTATTGAATGCCAGCAGCACAGCTTTCACTCCTTCATCATTGCATGTGATGCTGCATCTCTCGTCTGTCTAATGTCTGAAGGGCATGATTTGTGAAGACAAAAGATGCTTAATTGTTTTGTTTTTAAATAACATAATCATCCAGAAGAGAAACTGTATGTGCTTTCAAAGTCAGAAAGAAGACTTAAAAGCAACATGAAATCAAAATGGACACTATTTACTTCATGCATGTTCATGGTCCTGTTGTGAAAAATTCATCAATGTATGCTCAAGTAAAGTAAAGTAAAAAAATGTTTGCCTTAGGAATCTTGTCACTTTTCACCATTCAGTCAATTGCCTGTAGATCTAATCAAATATAGCAGGTTTCATTTTATTATTATACAGTATATACTGTTTAGGATGGTTATGGAAAAATCTACAGGTTGTCAGGAATTTGGGGGTTAGTGATGATCTGCTGTAATGTGAATAGGTGGTGATGTGCTGGACGTTGTGTACGCAGTAAAGCTGGTCCCTAGAACATTTCTAAGTGCAACATCAAGGTGTCAGAGGCAGTGTGCTGGAAAAGACGAGCCCAGAGGAGCAGCAACGATCAGATGGCAGAGAGAAGTCAGAGCTGAAGACATTAGGACGCGCCATCAGAAAGAGAAACAGCCCTGTTCAGATCTAGTGTTCAATACTAGATGACAACGACAAGCGTTATCTTTTAGGAAGAAACAGTGATGTTTAACAGTTGTAGGTGGAGGTGACGCAGTCATGTGGAACTGAAATGTTCACGGTGATCCATGCCTTTTCATCCTTCACTTATTTTCTTCGGGGTCATTCCATGCCAGTGAAGCCAGAAATTTAGATCTTGATCACTTTTTTTTCCTAGTGAAAGAAAAGCATTAATGAAGAAAAAGGTGAAAATAGATGATATTGATGTTATCCACTATATTGTAGATGAGGGTCAAAAAGACAATTTTCACCTGAGATATGGAGCCAGATTAAAGGGTTGTAAAAATGACTTCAGAAAGATGGCGTCATCATTATGCTGAGATTATTAGGTCTATTAGTAAAATATTTGTTGCATTATATGCCAGTAGTGACCATAAGAAAAAGCATTCTTGTGTTATATCCGAAGTTTCCAAGGTAGTACATCTATCTTAATGTCCTTTTAGATTCCAACTCTTAACAAACTTTCCTTTTGCTGTGTATATTTTTGAGGCCCTATATGGTTTGGTTACAGAGAAATGAAGATTTTAGTTGGCTCCATGAATAAATTGTTCAGTGGTGCAAATCTTCAGTGGGTAAAAACAAAATGTGGGTCATTTTCCATATAGATAATGTTTTTTTTATTTTAAAGAGAAATGTCATAATGTTGAAACTAGAGATGTATCAAAATAATTGCATTGAACGTACAGTACCTGTCTGAGTGCCATCAATATTCTCTTTTCCAAAGTCTACATGTCTGTAACTCAAGAAGTATTAAAGATATCTCAGTATCATTTTAGATTCTTGTTCTTAATGTATTCTTCTTGTATTCACCCCTTGATATATGGAGATTGCAATGCTGCTATATTTTTTGAATCATTGAATTTCACCATTTTTCAATGGTCGAAAACCAAATGTGGTCACTTTGCGTGTGGCTAATACTTTTATTCTCATTTTGCCATTGTGTAATATATGATTCCAAAGTCAAGTGCAAGAATCTAAAACAGACTCATGTTCATGTTATTCTAAAATAAATGTAAATTATTTTTTTTAATGCACTTTGATCTGCTGAGGTTTGTCAGATGAGATTAATAGATATACAGTACTGGATTTATACTTACTCTTTCATAACGGCTGCTTTAGATCAGGGTCACCAGTAGGATTTGTTATGGTATTGATGTCATCAGGTCATGTTTTGGTGGTGGAGCTCCAGGTCTCGGTGGAAACAACTGCAGGCAGGAGGAGAACTGATTAAATCTTAACTAAGACTTTCACAATACATGCACTTGTTACTCTGAGGTTGGCTTTCTGTATGTGGGTCAGTCGCTGAGAAGTGAGGTCATTGTGACTGGGTCAGATTATTGACTTTACAGCAGGTGAGAGCATGAGATATATATATTTTTTTTTTTGAGGTGATAACACACATCATATTCCCTTCAGACTGATGTGTGGTGGATCACAGAACGTGTCCATGGGAATTCCAGATCACTCATCCATAGTATAATGCCAGCTCCTTTGAAATAAACACGATCCTGAGGTTACATAAATATACTGTACGTGGTCTGTTTTCTGGGGGAAATCTATATTTTTGCATGATGAGGCAGATGAACTGTGATGTTCTGTTTTTATCTGCATGTACAAGGATTTGTGACATTTGTGATGTCATAGTGACTGAATCCAGTGATGTAGGAAAATGCTAGGCATAATTATGAAAATTATGAGCTATTATATATTCATGACTGTGACAGTTTCAGTACAAAAGCACTCTGAAAACCATAGCAGCTACACAGTAACAGTACAAAACACTCAGAACCCCATAGCAACTGCATAGTTACAATAAAAACACTCTGAAAACCATAGCAACCAAATACAGTAAAAAAGAATGTGAACACAATAGTAACCGCAGTTGTAGAGCAAAAATGCTCTTACGACCATAAAAACCACATACAGTAAAAACCTTGCTGAACTCCCTTGACATTTCACAGTATCAGGAAAAAATAAACATACTAACACCACAGCAACTACATAGTAACAGTAAAACAACTTAAAACACCATAGCAGCCACATACTGTAGATAAAGTAAAGCCCCTTCTGTATACCCTAGCAATATACTTCTGTATCAGTGCAAATTATTTAGAACACCCTAGCAACTGCATAGATACCACAGTTATAGTAAAAAATGAAAAAAGAAATATTGAACACCCTAGCAACCACATACAGGGCAAACCATTTATAATACCTTAGCAACTGCAAAATTACTATGTAAAAGTCCCTCTGAATACCGCAGCAACTGCATAGTTGTGTGCAAATCATTCAGAATACCCTAGAAACCACATAAACATTCTGAAAAACCCTAGAAACCGCATAAGCGTTCTGAAAACCCTAGAAACCGCATAAACGTTCTGAAAACCCTAGAAACCGCATAAACGGTCTGAAAACCCCTAGAAACCGCATAAACGTTCTGAAACACCCTAGAAACCGCATAAACGTTCTGAAACACCCTAGAAACCGCATAAACGTTCTGAAAAACCCTAGAAACCGCATAAACGTTCTGAAACACCCTAGAAACCGCATAAACGTTCTGAAAACCCTAGAAACCGCATAAACGTTCTGAAAACGCTAGAAACCGCATAAACGTTCTGAAAACGCTAGAAACCGCATAAACGTTCTGAAAACACTAGAAACCGCATAAACGTTCTGAAAACGCTAGAAACCGCATAAACGTCTGAAAATCCCTAGAAACCGCATAAACGTTCTGAAACACCCTAGAAACCGCATAAACGTTCTGAAAACCCTAGAAACCGCATAAACGTTCTGAAAACCCCTAGAAACCACATAAACGTCTGAAAACCCCTAGAAACCACATAAACGGTCTGAAAACCCCTAGAAACCACATAAACGGTCTGAAAACCCCTAGAAACCACATAAACGTTCTGAAACACCCTAGAAACCACATAAACGTTCTGAAAACCCTAGAAACCACATAAACATCTGAAAACCCCTAGAAACCACATAAACGTCTGAAAACCCCTAGAAACCACATAAACGGTCTGAAAACCCCTAGAAACCACATAAACGTTCTGAAACACCCTAGAAACCACATAAACATTCTGAAAACCCTAGAAAGCACATAAACATTCTGAAAACCCTAACAACTATTAAGTAATAGTAAAATCCACTCTGAACACCTTAGCAATTACATAGTGATACCCTGGCAACCTCTAGTATAAATGTAGTTGTCTATCTTTGTAGTAGCCTGCTTGATATTGCTCCAATATATTCATATTCTTTTCAGGTTTAATGACCATATTGCATTATATTTGATGGATTTAATTCCATATGTAAACACAAGCATAGTATTATGGGAGATGGTTCAAGTGTTTTTGTTTGGCAGCACGTGTCAGCGTTTGGGTTTATCATATGACAGGATATCATGGGTGACTGAGAGCTGACTACAAAGAGACACGTCTGTTTAACCCTGTGTCTCCAGAGACCTGTCAAAATTCACTTAGCTGTCTGTCCTCATTAGACAGGCCACACAGACACCACACTGCTAACCGGGAGGTCGTCACGGTCAAAACAGATGCAGTGTCTTAAACACAGAGCTCAGCTTAGAATCGGCTTAAGATCTGTCCGCTGGGAGGTTAATGCTTCTTTCATTTGTTACTATTAATGTCAATGTGAAATTATGTTATGTTCTTAATTTAAGTATTGTGCATGATTGATGTTATTCTAAAGGGACATAGAGGTTGTTTTCAAAATATTTTGTCAGAATTCTCTGCCTCCATATTGACTTTGCTGTCATTGTTTTAGGTGATGCTTTCTGAAAGAATTACCGCAGTTATTTAACAGTACACCCAAAACGGAAAACTTAGATATCCAAGATGAGTTTGTTTCTTTATGGAAATAGATTTAAAGAAATGAAGCATTCAATCACTCATGGAATCTTCTGCAGTGAATGGGTGCCGTCAGAATGGGAGTCCATTAACAGCTGATAAAAACATCACAGTAAAAAACTAATCAAATCCTTCCTTTAGACATTTTAAACTTCAAACCATTGCTTTTGGCTAAAAGAATATGAGTCATCTATTCATAATATTGCTTCCTCCAGTGGAAAAGTCATCTCATCTGAATCAGGAGAGAAATATGTACAGATCAAGCACCATTCACGAGCCAAAACAGCTCCATATAAATATGTTGGTGGACTTTGATGTGTGATGACAACAGGAGATGGACTATTTTCACTTGAAGGAAAATAATATGGATTGTGGACACTTATTTTGGGCTAGAAGCAACAACTTAATGTTGAAATGCCTGAATGATGGAATTGTTTCTTACAAACATGCAGCTTTTGGCTTCACAAGATGTTAACTGAATTCCTTTATTCCTTTAATGTTTATGGGGAATCACTATTCAATATCCCGTTTTAAATATGTCACATTATTAAAGTAAAATGGGGTGCAGATGCTGCATCACTTGTATTGCTGATATTTATATGGTGAGTGATCTGCTTTAAACCATAATCAGCAACAAAATAACACGGAGATGCATTCGTAAAATGCAGTGCATTCACAAAATGGGTTCATAAATTATAATTAGTGGATGTAATTGGCACAGACATTTTGATTGGTATAATTGTGAGATGCTGGAACGTCAAAACATCTGGCAAACCTCTGAATCAGCCTTGATTTTTTAAGAGGGCAGAATTAAAGCCACGTAATGCAAAACTAAATAAATAAGCTGAATGAAGAATGAATTTTCTGTGCACAGCTGCAGTCCGTTGGATGTGCTTTTGGCTGTTCAGACACAGAGGGTCATGCGGAGTTCACAATCACACAACATGACCAACATGGGGCGGGTACGACCCCAAGAGAGCCAGATATCCAGTGTCTGGTAGCATTACGCTAGATTTTGAGTGATAGTTGTTATGGGCATGAGTCTCGCGTGACTGGATGGAACAAACAACAAACAGAAAGTCAAGCCCTGATGTGAACCGCTCTGTTATGAGAGCTGTGTGATTCTTTAACTCTAACTAAAGAGGCCTGTTTTTACGGCTTAATATCCACAAATGGTCTGACTGGTGAACATTAGGTTATGTCTGCATGGAAAATCAGGAGTGTATTTATTTCTTAGTTGTCTAGAGTGCAGTATAGAGTGAGTTCAGACAGCCAGTGAGATGTGAGATCCAGAGAGGAGACGCAGACAGACAGGTTCAGTTTCTCTGTCGGTGCACTGGTGCGCAAAAAAGCCCTTTCTGGCACTGCAATCACTGTGCCCTCTGGCATGTGCCTGGCTGTCCACAAATACACATGCAGATCCCGGCCGGCCATCTGCCACAGATCTAATGATGTCCAGAACCACAAACAGACTCACAGCCACTTCCTCTAACAAGCTCAGAGATCGATAGTGTTGTGGAAATGAATGTGAGTTTGTGAATGTAGTGTCTGTGAGTGTTTGAGAGACAACGGCATGTTACAACACAACTGGATCATGCTCATTATAAATCACTGAAGCCATTTAACAGTGTTGCTGTTTACGAACAGACCATATGAGTTTTACTTCATTGATTTATTTCAAGATTTGCTTTGAAGGATTTACTAGTATTGGTTACTACTGTTAATACGAATATCCCCTCCTTCGGTTTAAGTCTATAGGATGTTTTTCTACTACTGTACATGACATTGCTAATAAAGTAGCAGCTGTACCATGGCAATGGTGTTTTTTGTACAGGTTTTCAGAGGTTATATAGTGTGTGAGGTAATAAAGCTGAACACTGATGTCAGTCCAGCAGTCAAACCTCTTCTGATTCACAGTGAGATGAAAGTCTTGCTGTCTGCTGCCATCTGCTGGTGTTTACAGCTCTGCTTGTTCAGATGAGTTCTGTGAGCTTGATGTATGAACCTGACTTTTATTTGTGAGATTCTCCCTATTGTCTGTCACTCATCAGTTTAATTGCACACACAAAAAAGTGTTTTTCTGTCTCCTCCTTAATAAGATTTCCTCCCGTCAGCAGCACGTGGGATGTATCTTTTTACCCATGCTGATGATAATGTGCTTTTGTCAGGGTAATCTTATCTGCTTCTTCCCCATCAGCCTCACAGATGTAAGTTTTAAAAGCACATATGAGGGAGTTTATTCAACTGTGGTGGCAGTATCTGCTCTGACTGTCCCACAGCTGGAGAGAGAGCGAGAGAGAGAGAGAGAGAGAGAGAGAGAGAGAGCGCTCCTCCCTGATGTATATTTCATTTCTCTCACCGCTTGCTGGCTGTCTGTGTGATGGATGTGTGGGGGTCAGAGC
Organism: Carassius gibelio; assembly: GCF_023724105.1. Taxonomy (NCBI): domain Eukaryota; kingdom Metazoa; phylum Chordata; class Actinopteri; order Cypriniformes; family Cyprinidae; genus Carassius; species Carassius gibelio. Next base: position 24,645,218 of record NC_068387.1, read on the forward strand.
AGCGTGTATTGTTCTCTGAGTATCCAGGGAAAGTTTCCGCAGTCTAACGGAGCTTCAGACAAGCATGTTGAGGACTGAGGAGCCACATGTTCGACTCGAAAACAGTGGTGAGTGTGACTTTTCAATGGGTGTTTGGCTTTGTTCTCTAGCTGAACTGTCATGCTTGCTTTAAATGAGTTAACAGACCTGAATGTGTGAATCTGAATGTGTTGTCAAAGCTTCTTAAGATCTTCATTAATGCTCCTCAAACTTTCAGGTTAGTTTGTTTTAAATCTTTAACATTTATAATTTTTTTTAATGGCATTTATAGATGATTTTATAGATGATTTAGGTTTAAGACTGCGTTTTGTTTTACGGAGGTGGGTATTTTTATAAGAAGTTTAAAATGAAAGTTTGAAAACCTCCTATTAAATTGCATTAGAGTGTTCAGTATTAGCATACAGAATTCCTATTGGTCTTCTTTCTCACATGTAGATGGATACTTAATTCCCATTGGTCTCTTTTCTTTGGATACTGAATATTTTTCAGTGATTTTTTCCTTCTTGCGTCTGTTTATCTCCAACACTGAAACATTTATAACATTTCAAATAGACTTTCTGAGAGCATCCCATGTGACAACTAGCCCCGTTCTGCTTTGTTTAATCTAGAAGTTCAAGCTCGTCTGGCTTTGATTATGATTTAGAAGATGTCATTCATTTGGTTGTTCTTGCTCAGATCCTAAACTCCACATACCTTGTGCACTTCCAACTTGTAAGACAAGATCACAAAAGAAAAGCTTTTTGTACTAAAAATAAAAAGTTTGGCCATTGACCTTCCCAAGTCAACACTTGGTTTGTTCATTTCTCTCATGACAAACTTTCTGAAATGTCTGTTTTAACATGATGAAATGAAGTGAAAAAATTCTGCATCTTTCCTTTCATCCATTGGATTAAAAAAATATATATATTTGTTGTGTTGCCTTTAATTCATGTATTTGTGCGCATTTTAGAATTCACTATAATAATGAAAAGCACAAGCACAAAGGAGTTAATGAATATTTCACATGATGAAATGAGGGATATGCACTGAACTAAAGACAGGAAGAGATCAGAGCATATGTACCTGATTAAATAAGCACGTTCACGGATCCCACAGGCAGAACAAGAGCAAACCACGCGTTCCTCACACGCTCACAAAGGTCTCCAGCTGCAGAACATAGTCATCTTTTGGTCATCATTTCTGCGTGGGCTACTCAGTGACAGTGATGCAGCTGAAATGTATCCTGCTTGTGTCATTTCCTGTTTCCCGGTGCCAGAACGTGTCCCGCCTGCTGTATGGAGCATGTGTGTGTGCAGATGTAGGTTAAAGACTGATGTGGTTTAAGCATTTAAATTGATATTTGGGTGACGAGACCCTTTTGTGTATATCAGGATCTCTGGAGCAGGAAAAGAATGCGCTTTAAAAGAATTTGTGACAGAAATATTTGCAGATAGATTTTGAACATTTTCTTAAAGAAAAGCATACTTGCAGAAGTTTCTGGCAAGCTTGGGTGTCCTGTGGTTGTGGGGTGTTCTTTGTTCTTTGTGCTTGCTAAACTCCACATTTGAGTCTATGTGAAATTCTGGTCTACAGATATGACTTCTGTGTGCGTCTGTGAAATTCTTCCCTCATTTGATCATAAACCAGGACAAAATGAGTCTAAATAAGAAACTGTGATGTCCTAGACCCTGCAAAGCTCTGTGTTAAAATCAGTCTATCATTGTGATGGCATTAGTCCAGTTTAGATTAAAAGTCCGGTTTAGAAACCTTGAATGTATTCCCTTGTGCTTCAGACAAAACATTTTTTTTTCATGCACTAGATTGTGGGTTATTTAATTCTTCATAGCATGTTCTTTAGACTATAATGGAAAATAGACATCTAAAATACACATTTTATTGCTTTTAAACTATTAAAATAACTGAAATATACAGTATACAGCAGCACTTGCAACAAACTTGACAGTTTTATACTTGATTCTGAAGGTTTTTACAAAGAGTTTTAATTATGTTTCTTTCACCTAATTTCATTAAACGTTTTATTCATTTAAAAAAAAAAAAATGGTGAAAATGTATTTTTTCTCACTGTTGACAGCTATAATCAACAATATCCACTGAATCTGGCCTGGCCTTATCCTCTCTTCACATTTTTGTTCTGAATATATTTACAAATAAGTGCATATTTGATTAGATAATGCTTAATTTGTAGATTTAAACATAGCAATTCAGAAAACTTGTAAATCAATATTTTTTGTTGTTGTTGCAATTGTTAATTTAATCAGTCAACTGGGAAAGTACTGTATGGTGATAACCGTTTTGTTTTTTTACTCTATTCACCTGGGTTGTCTTGGCTTAAAATAGCCATCCTCATGTAGCTGAAGTCTGAGTTTGGTATGATATGTAATTAATGCGACAGCCACATTCCCCTCAGAGGTATCGTCTCCCGGGAGCTGTTGAAAACTAATTGAGGTGAATGAGGCATGACCCTGGGCTACTCTTCCAGCCCTGCTGTCAGATAACCCGGGGAATTAGAGTCATTATGGCTGGTGTGATATTCCCAGTCATCCCGTTCATCAAGCACAGGGTCCCTGGTTAATGAGGAGGTGCAGTCGAAGATAAATGAGCATCATCCCGACACATGCTGAGACCCTCGAGCCGCTCACACGCTCTCCTTCTGTCCAGAGTGCTGTGACATTGTACCTCATTTAAAACCCCGTTAACTGAAATGTCACGCTCATGTCCCGCTGGTGGGTTGAGATGTTTGAAGTAAGGTTTGAATTAATGAATTGCACTAGCCGGTGATTTTACTTTCAGATTTGCATTTATGCAATGTTCAATCATAAACTTTGTGAGAGTTCTCTCTGATAGGTTAGAAGTGATTTCCATTATGCTGTTACGATCAATTCATGCACACATGCATGTGTCTTTAGTGCATGAATACTTCATAGCTCTTTTTAATGGCTCTTTGCTTGCAATGAAAGGGCTGCACACAGGAGACAGCGGGCAGATCATGTGATTGGATCATAATGAAGTGTTTATCACAGACTGGCTGTGTCTGGCAGCTCAGATCAGCCTTTTCTCTTCAGCATCGCTGGCTTTCCTAACTGATGAAAAGTGGCCAGATTTCGCGCAGCATTGCCCGGAGGGCATGTAACTTAACAAATGAATGGTTCTGTCTTCGAGGACAGTCGAGCCAGTCACAGAGAGCGCGACCACGAGACCTCTGTGCCTCTCGCGCTGGAGGAATGTGCATGTTTTGAGCTCGATGAAGGAAGCGTCTCATATCATCTCACGAGTATAACAATCTATTTTGTGCCTCAGATCTCCTCTGCATTCGTCGATATTAAATTACAGAATTTTCTTAAAGCGTTTGAGCCATTTTTAGCAAATTGCAGTTTAGCTTTTTAACCCAGTACATGCCTGATTATTTGAAAAGAGATCTCCAATGTTTTTTCAATCGTTTCCTGAGGACTGTGGGAAAAGAAATACAAACAGAGGGTCAGAGTTTCACAGTGCTCACTCTACTTTTAGATTGTGTCTGTGAGAAAATAGAAAGTATTTAGTATGACTGTAACTGAGCAGAATGAGTGTGTTAAACCATCTGAATACATGACTAGTTCATGATTCATTTGACTTTATTAGACATGTTTCTTTGGGGCTTGTTCATGTTTAGCAAGTTCTTAAAAATTCAAATTTTCCTTTCCACTAAAATTTATATTAAATTAATATTTCTTCAGAACATGAAAAGGTTTTTTTTTTTTTTTTTTTTTTTACTCTGCAGTGAATGGGTGCCGTCAGAATGAGAGTCCAAACAGCTTATCTCAATTATCCACAAGTAATCCACATCACTCAAGTCCTTCAGTTAATGTCTTGTGAAGTGAAAAGCTGCATTTTTGTAAGAAAGAAATCCATTATTAAGATGGTTTTAACTTCAAATATGAATCCTCCATCCATAACATTGCTTTCTCAAGTGAAAACCTCATCTTTCTGCACAGATCAAGCACCATACATGCCAAGACAGTCTTAAACAAATATGTTGGTGGATTTTGATGACAACAAGAGATGGACTTTAAAGTGGAGGAAGCATTATTGCAAATTAGTCTTAATTGAGGGATTTGTTTCTTATAAACATGACGGCACCCATTCACTGCAGAGGATCCAATTTTATAAAATAAACATCAACTAAAATACAATATTTTAAAAATTATTTCGTTACTAGTTGCCAAGGCAAACATTCCATTTTCATTTTAATTGAACTTGAAGGACTAAATAACTAAAACTAAAAATGAAATAAATCTTTAGTATATAGACATTTAACAAAAAAACTAATGAAAATGACAAAAACATACTACAAAATGACTAATTGAGTGAAATTAAATGAATAAAGGAAAATATAGTAATAAAAAAACTGCAAAGTGGTTAAAATCAAGTGAAAATCAAAAGTCTGGTCACGTAAAGTAGTAACTGCATACATCTTTTCAACAAACTGCATGAATAAAGCGACTGTAAGGCGTTTGTCAAATAACTCGTTACTACTGATGCTGCAAGCAGTGATAATTAACGACTTTATACGTATCATATAGACCTGTATATCAGTCTAAACTCATCTGATCTGGTCTTATTTTGGTTGTTGTGTTTGTTTTTATAATGACGCTCCTTGTTGATGTCCTCCGAGGCGGTCTGGCTGTTGAATGGCCGTCTCTGAGGCTCATTGATGTGTGTAAATCTGAGCCAAAGCAGTCTTTGGAAGTGTCACTTCCTCCAGCACAGCGCAGCTCAGTCTGTGAATATTAATCAGCCTCGATAAGCTGCTCAGTGTCTGTGAACATCAGTCATCAACGCGCAGGTGCGCTCAGATTCAGACTGACTGGGATCCCGGAATCGTTCTGGGGCTTCTGCACTCATACAGGAGAAAATTAAAAGCCAGGACTCAAGAAGTCATTCTCTTTTCTCAGCTCTGTTCGGTTTTTAATCCGTTTCATTGACTGCTGTATATTTCAGTTATGTTTTTAGCATCTGAAGACAGGATGAAGAGCATTTGGCTCTCGCTGTCTGTGAGGTTGTGCCTGTAAATCTCAGTTTTAGATTTGGAGCAGTATATTATAATTTTGACCATGGATAATGAAGCAAATACTGATCAAGACATTTGTGGGGATTTGAGCACATCAGACAGTTTTTCGCATGTATGGGCAGACCTGATGAATATCTTGGTAAGTTTGTGAATTTTTATTTCTAGTGTCTTCCGGAAAGGGGTTTTATTTTATTTTATTTTATTTTATTTTATTTTATTTTATTTTATTTTATTTTATTTTATTTTATTTTATTTTATTTTATTTTATTTTATTTATTTATTTATTTATTTATTTATTTTTATTTATTTTTTAATGTTGATGATTTTTTTTATTATTGTTGATATTTCTATTATTATTATTATTATTATTATTATTATTTTTGTGATTATTAGTATTATTATGTGGATGTTTAGTGTCTATTTATAGCTTATATCTATTTAATTTCTCTTTAGCATGCATCCTACATTTTCAGCATTTCTGTTATCTTTAAACAATATTTAGTGAAAGCAGATGGATTTACTTTGAGTTTAATGTCACATTTGATATTGTTGTTATTAAATATCAAGCCTTGGGATGTGATACTTGATATTTGATGACATTCACTTGAATAATGTAAAAATAAGACCCTGTAGCCTTTTAAATGTCATTGTTTTAATGTCAAGTGTGTTTTTCAGTGGCATGGGTCATTTTACCAGCATTTCAACTGAGTTCAAGCGAGGGATTTTGTACTAGAAGAACAGACAATTATTTAACCTTGTCACATCATTTAATGTAGTTAAAATGATCAATATTTATTTGTTTGCTTTAAAAGACGTTCTTCCTGCATTCCAACCCTCATCGCCAGCAAAGTATATAATGTGCCATGCATATATGGGTGACATAGTTGACTAAAACTTCTGTGTGATAAAAATATTTGAGTTTACAAATCTTGAGATGATGCTTTGCCCTCTGGGTCTCTAGTGAGTAAACGAGAGAGGTCAAGTCTCTGTGTGTCATACAATACCAGGAAGACATGCTGAGGGAAAGCTGATCTCTTCTGACCGGGAATACACTAACACACACCATAACCACCTGCACTGAAGTTGATAAGGCTCAGAGTGTATCTGAAGCAGCTTTCAAAGACCCAAACCTGCTCTTTTGACTGTTGCTTAGTCTGAGAACTGGAAATACATCACAATTCTGCAAGATGAACGAGGCTCTGCTGTTTTCAGGCTACAAGATAATGCTTGTATTGTTTGTGTGTGTTGTAGGATGGCTCTCTGGGTAACATTGAGGATCTGGTCCAAGAGTATTCAGAGTATTACAGCACGTCCTACAGCGAAGTGTGTGACCGAATGGAGGAGTTACGCAAACGCAGAGTCACTCAAGAAGCAGAGACGGTAAAATAATTACAAAAGACTATTTAAGGCATATTTTGCATTTATTTTTTCACTACTGTTGAGGTTGGTAAGGTTTTTTTATGTTTTTGAAAGATGTCTCTTCTGCTCACCAAAATACAAATACATATAAATTAGGGGGTTTTATTGAAATATATTTTAAAATGTAATTTCTTCCTTTGAATCTTCACCATTGCTTACATCTTCAGTGTCCCATGATGATCTTTCAGTAATCATTATTTCATATATAATATGCTGATTTGCTGCTCAAGAAACACTTATTATTATAAATTCTGAAATCAGTGTGATTCATGTTTTTGTGGAAACCTTTTTTAATGAATAGAATGTTCAAAATAACAGCTTTTATTTGAAATCAGAATGTTTTGTGACATCATAATTGAATGCATCACTGTATCAAAATGAATGCTGAATAAAAGTGTTACATTTTACAAAAAAAGTCTAGCATTTCAAAAGTCTCTTCAAATATTTCCTCTGTGAAATATTGCATCACAATGAACATGATGGTTAGATGTGTCATTTAGTTCGACTAGATAAGGGTTATCAGAGAATAAGGAATGAGTAGTTTGTCATTGAGGGCTTTGTTTAAATCGCGTCATGACTTTGTTTCTCAGGGAAAGGCTGAATCAACAACATCCCTTCAGCTGCGGTTGGAAATCCAGGTGGGTAATGAATCACGGTCAGTGGAGGGAATGACCCGTCCAGGAAGTTGTGCTTTTATGGGAAAGACACTAATAGTGTCATCTTTACACTATCTCAGTCTGTATTTGTTGTTAAGAGTCTAAAATGTCTTAATTTGTCCTCCCAGGAGTCGCTGGGTCTGTCTAGTGCCGTGTCCACACCTGAGGTCGAGAGGAGGTACGTGTGTGTTGTTGCATTGTTAGCATTTCTCATCCAGTCTTTGCAAACTGTGCTTGTTCCAAGAACATGATTAAGGGACTTTCTAAGATTCTGTTAGAGCTGGTCTGACAACGAGAAATTTGATATTTAGAGTTCCTGGACGGACATAAATGAAACATGACAGACTTACATCCGGTCTCGGGACATTGGACATGATGCATGCATTTCCTGTTGACCTCTTTATTCTTCCTTTCTCTTTTTCCTTCCTTCCATTGTGCAGTGGATGAGATATAATCTGAATCCCCACCATCAGCATGTTAATATAGTTAATGCATGAGTCAATTTAGTTGTTTTTGTTTTATTAATCACAGTTTCGACTTCATTGATGAAGGAAAACTTATTATAAAACTGATTCTTGCTAAGCCACAGTCAAAGCTACTGTGAAATAAATCAATAAACGACAAAAGACCACTTACAGTGATTTTAACCATAGTTAAAGGATGGCAATTGTGATAAAAAAAAATCTAAAGTCACTGTAATGTCTCTTTGGGTTTACTGCATTTAGAAAAAGACACCTATTTTCAATAGTTTAAAATATTATTAAGGATAATTAGAATAAAATAAAAAAGCATTTTAAAGAAATGAATACTTGTATGAAGTAAGGCTGTATTCAATTGATCAAAAGTGACAGTAAATACAAACCCAAAGGAGTTCTACTTCAAATAAATGCTGTTCTTTTGAACTTCTTTAAAAACCAAGAAAACATTATTGTTTTCCAGAAAAATATTTAACAGCACAACTGTTTTCCACATTGATAATAATATTAATGTTTCTTGAGCAGCCAATCAGCATATTAGAATGATTTCTGAAGGATCATGTGACATTGAAGACTGGAGGAATGCTGCTGAAAATTCAGCTTTGTGTCACAGAAATAAATTACTTTCTAAAATCTATTCAAATACAAAACAGTTCTATTAAATTGTAATAATATTTCATAATGTTTTTGATTTGATTTCTTTTTAAATGCATGCTTTGTGCGCATAAGAACAAAAACATACAAAAATAATAATGATCCCAAACTTTTAAGCAGTAGTACATACTCATACTATCTAATCTTTTTTTTTATAATAGGCAATGTAGATGAATTCTATATTACTAAACTGTAACTATTCTAACTATATTTCCTTTTCTACTAAACAATATTACTTGCTAAAGGAGCAATTTTAATATCAATGTTTATTTGTAACATCATTGCTATTAATGGTTGTACTGGCCATGCAGGGTTAAGACATGTTTGCTTGCAGTTTCTACATATATCTGCCCTCATACGGCTAAACGTTTGCATAGCTTCAGAGCACTCAGGTACATGCTAACATCAGCTGAGAGAAAGACAAATAAAGAGAGAGGGAGAGGAATTCATGAGCCATGTGATTGCTCTGTTGCTGTAAAACCCCTCCGTTGAGTGAAAAAGCTTTCATTGTTGAAGTGTGGCAGCCGACAGCAGCATGTGTCTGTATGTGCTCTGACAGAAAGCATGCACACTAGTTAGTACAGAGACATATAACTAGAAATCAGTGGATAGATGCTGAAAAGGAAGAAAATAATGTGGGAGAGCAGGTGAGATGAGGCACAGTGTGATGATGCTTTGATGGAGATGTGTTTGCTGGAGTTCATTCATGTTTGTACTTTTGCTTGCAGGCAATCAATGAACAAATCCAGCTCTGAAGACGGATCTGGTTAGTATTGTGTGTCTGTTTGTTTGATTGTTGTATGAACTCAAGTAAAAACCAGGGTTCACACAGTCAGTGGGAGTATCAGGGAATTTTAAAAGGGCCTGCAAAAGTCATGAGTGAATGTACATTTTTCTAATCAACGTTTAATAATAAAATTGTTATTGGTTAAACAGTATTCTTTATTTTATATAACAAAATTATTTAGAAAATCGAATCAAGTTATGGTAGTGTAATTCACTGGTCAAAAATTGTAGTGAAATTTTCTGTCGGTGACGATTTTAGACACACCTTATTATTTATTAAAAGTTTTCCAAATCTCAGATAACTTCAACACTGTTTTTCCTTCAATATTTGATCTAAATAATTGTTTTTCAATTACATTACTATGGAGCCCCGCACATGCCGGGCAAAAAAGTAAATAATAATAATTATTATTATCTTTTGAATTGCTAATTTATACACACAATTGACTAATTCCTGCCCTTGATGTACTAAAACATGCACATGATTACTATTTCGTTCCCTCGATTTGCTAATTTGTGCACACAATTTACTAATTCGTTCCCTCGATTTACTAAAATGTCCACATGATTACTATTTTGTTTCCTCAATTTGCTAATTTGTGCACACTTTACTAATTCGTTCCCTCAATGTTCTTAAACGTCCACACGATTACTATTTTGTTCTTTCAATTTGCTAATTTATATGACAATTTACTAATTCGTTCCCTTGATGTACTAAAACATCCACATGATTCCTATTTAATTCTTTCGATTTGCTAATTTATATGAAAATTTACTAATTCGTACCCTCAATGAACTAAAACGTGCACATGATTACTATTTAGTTCCCTCGATTTTCTAAATGATATGCACAATTTACTAATTCGTTCCCTCGATGTACTAAAACGTCCACACAATTTCTATTTCGCTCCCTCGATTTGCTAATTTGTGCGCACAATTTACTAATTCGTTCTCTCCGCGAACTAAAACTTGCACACCATTACCATTTAGTTCCCTCGATTTCTTAATTTGTGCACACGATTACTATTTAATTCCCTTGATTTTCTAATTCGTTCAATCGATTTGCTAATTTGTTTGCTCGATGTACTGAAATATACACAGGATTACTGTTTAGTTCCCTTGATTTGCTATATCAAGTGGACAATTTACTAATTTGTCCTCTCTATTTATAAATGGTTTGCAGGAGTCAGCAAATGAATGGAACACATTAGTAAATAATGCGCAAAATATATAAATCAAGGGGACGAAATAGTAATCGTGTGCATGATTTCACCTACTATTTTTTTCCTGCATGCCATGTACGGTGCTCCGATTTTTTTTTTCACATTTTTGCTTGTTTGTTTTTGTTTACCAAGTGTGCATTATTTGATAAAAAATACAGTAAAATCTGTAAAAAAAAAAAAATTATTTAGTATTGCATTTTTAAATAACGGTTTTCAATATTTATCTATCTTAAAATGTCATTTATTCCCATGATTTAAAAAATGTATCCAAACTTTTGACTCTATATCTATATCTATAAATGCTTCTCCAGAAATTTATTGAGTTTCAAACTGTTTCTAACAGCAGGGAAATGGGACAGAAAGAAAAACAAATCGTTCTGGCAAAACTTCCGCAAGGCACAGAAAGGGAGCATTCGAGTGCCACCGAAAGGTTCTTCACCCACTTCTTATCAAATTTCCATTCAATCTTCAATTAAATATTGTTTTAAATTATATGCATGACCTTTGACATCTGGTTCACAGGAGAGGATCTGGGCTTTGTGGCCAGTGAGATCACAATGAGTGATGAAGAACGCATCCAGCTGATGATGATGGTGAAGGAGAAGATGATCACAGTGGAGGAAGCCTTGGCTCGGGTCTGAAACACTTCACAACCTATTTTTCTTTCCTAATGTCATGTATTTTTAAAAAAAATGAGATGCTCAACAAAAACCATGTAGGATGGTCAGTGGTGGATGAAGTACACAAATCAAGTAGTCGAGTACAAATACAGAAAACTTAATCAAATATTACTTCACTAAAAATAATTTTAATTTCATTTTCAGTTTTTCTTAAGTAAAAGTACAGAAGTACTTGATTTTTAGTGTACTTCAGTAATAAAATTTAAAAGTACTAATCGATGAACTGAAATTATTTTTTCAAGATAGCACTAGTCAAACTAGTCATAAGAAATATTAGTGCAGACATTTAAAGCTGCAGTTGGTAACTTTTGACGCTCTAGCGGTTAATAAACAGAACTGCTTGCGTCTTGTGGAAGAACATCGTAGCCGGAACTACTTCTCTCTGTTTATGTCTATGAAGAATCACAAAGGTACTGGGTTACTCTGCCGCGGTATCCCCGAAGCAATCTAAAATAGTCCGAATATAAACACTTATTATAGGTGCACCCTAGTGATTCAGGACAAGCTAAAAACACGGTTTGGAAAATGGATTCATGGTGTACTCACTTATTATATCAATTTTTCTACATTTTGAACACAAACAAAGTTACAGACCGCAGCTCTGATTGTTTGTTTCTTACCGGGAGCGGATGACTTTCTGCAAATGGCAATAAGACCACTGGGAGGAGCCAGAGGAGCTTGATTTTTTCACAGATTATCTGCTTCATATTCTACTTTCAGGACATAATGACAGGTTCAACAAATATGTAAAAAATATATATTTACAAAAGTTACCTACTGCAGCTTTAATATGTATTGATTTGTAAATAATCACATTTTATATTGTATTGCCAAAACAATGTATTAAGTCACATTTGCATTAAGTCTCTGATAATATCCTGGTCCCTGGTGGTTTTGACCGGATCATTGAATCACTGCATTGTTGATCAGTTCGATTCTCAAATGAATCGTTCATTGCGACTTGTGAAATGATTCAGTAGGTTCATTGGAAAGAATCCGCTCATTCATGAAATCAGACATCGTTATCGTGGCTCAGAGCGGGTAGCGATCTCCTCAGTTGGGGACAACGAGGAATTACATGTTTTCGTGAAATGTAGTGGAGTAAAACTATTATTACTCTTTGAAATGTATTGAAGAAGAAGTAAAAATTTCCTAAAATACGACACTTGGCTCATTTTGATCGTATAATTGAATAAGTGAGTTGATACAAAATCAGTTGTGAATCATTCAGTGTGAATCGTGAACCAATTCAACAGGTTCACTTGAAAGAATCTCCTTGTTCACAAAGTAAAAAGTAAGATATTACAGTATGCATTGGAATGTAGTGAATGCTAAGTAAAAATGTCCTAATACACTTTCCTGTAATGTTTTTTACAGTCTAACACTGAGGATGGGACTTGATTTTACTCCCTCAAACATTCGCTAACGTGCTTTATTTGTTCCCTCAGCTGAGAGAGTATGAAACGCAGAACAAGCAGTCCAACAGCGTGGACGCGACCGATTGGACCGACACACCCAGTCCCTCCATGACCGAAGCCTCCTACTGTAATGTAAGTTTCCCAGTTACTTTCTGTGTTTGCTAATGTCAACTTCTCGCGAAAATCCAGGTCTCCCCCAAAGCCAAACGCGTGGAAATGAAAGGCGTTAACATCTGTTGACTATGTTTGTTGTGATGAACTTGTTTATTGGCGGATCTTCTGTCTACAGACACTCCCAGCAGGGTTGTCATCCCTCCATCCCCCCGTCATGTCCGTGATGTGATCCACGGCCCCTTTGTGCCTCCAGGCGGGGTCCCATTCATCCCCTCAATGCTGTAACCCCCCATTGTGCATTTTTGGCCAGTTGAATGCAGGGCTGCGCTCTCTTCAGTGGCTCACAGCTCTTTTGTGCAGGGATTGTGTGATTAAAGCACTTGGATGCAGGATCCATTCCACCAATTCCACTGGACAGAGCCACTGTTTACCATTTGTTGCATGCTAAAAAAAAAAGAAAAATCACTTTGCACTTTAGATGTTGTGTTAGCAAAGACGAGCATCAGTCTTGTGATTGCATTAAAGGTTAGTGGTATGACCAAACCTCTGAGGCTCAGTATCTGTTCAACATCTGCGTAGCATTGTTTTTCATTTTTCAGCATTGAATGAAAAAGTCCAATAGATTACTTGAGCACACTGAAAGAGCGAGATGAAATAAATTCAACTTCTCTAGAGCATGTGCATTCTCTAGAGCAGTGGTTCCCAACCTTTTTCAACTCGCGGCCCACACAACCAAACACATATGTTTGCGCGGCCCACTTCAAAAAAATTAACTGACCCCGCTATTGTTGGGTTAATAACTTAGTACTCAGAAGCTAGATTTTAAACTATATTTATTGAATAAACTAGGGCTGTGCGATATGGACAAAAAAAAAAAAAACTATCGCGATTTTTTTGATCAATTTTGCAATTGTGCTTTTACAGTCATAAATGCATTCAGGATTAATTTGAAACATATTTCCAAAAGAAAACCAATCAGAGCTTTATCAAAAAGTTGTAACATCTCTAGAACAGACATAAGTCAAAATTATCACTATAGTGAAGATGTAAAAAAATTTATAGACTTGTGGCAAAAAAAAAAAAAAAAAAATCCTGTATACAGGGACATTTTTTTCTTTTTTGCCATGCATTGTTCATAGAGCTCATTAATTGTAGCGATGCCTCAGGTGTTTGCAGTGTGTATACAGTATGTGTATGCGGTCTGCAGTGAGAGCGCATAAATATAACGCGAAAGCACATTAAAATAATGCACGAGTGCGAATCTCTCTGTTCGCAGCAGATTTCCTTTGCTCTGTCACAAAACCGGTCGTGCTTGCTCAGATACACGCTGCTTTGCGAGGAGAGAGTGTGCACACTTAAAACGTGTCTCCTCTCACTTAAACTGCATCCTGTTCACTTCACTCTATGCTCATGTGTTAGACATGAATTATTTTCGCACGTTTTATTTCTGGCCTTTTACCGCAGTGAGAACGCTCTAATCCGTCAACATTGGCTCAGAAAAAAGGCGCATCACAGACAGTGTGTGAACCTGGAGTTAGGCATATGCGCACGCTCAAATCGTGATTTTAGGACGTTTTCTTTTAATCGCACAGCCCTAGAATGGACTGGAAATGAACAGAAAATAATTGGCGGCCCACCTGCCGCGGACCACAGGTTGAAAACCACTGCTCTAGAGCATCTACCCTGAATCTGTATTCTGTGAAATATCTTATGATGTTCTTTTAATGTACCTAGCTTTAGGTCACAAACTTGTTTGCTGATATTTATAGTGTTCCTGTGGCTCAGTGGTACAGCATTGCCTTAGCAGCACAAGTGGGTTCGATTTCTAGGAAACACATGTTAGGGAAAAATTGTTAACCTGAATGCACTGTAAGTTGCTTTGGATAAAAGTGTCTGCTAAATGCATAAATATTTTAACTGAATTTGTGCGTATAATTACACTTATATATATAACTAATGCTATGATATTACTATATTTTGTTGGTTACATGGTAATATATTTTTGTACATGTGCATTTTAATACCATGCTTTTTTCCGACATGCACCCTGATAAAACTAGGGTCTTCTTTGAACTAATGTGCAAAAGTTGTGGTTTTTAATGACAATAGTTTGACTTTGTGTGCTTGAATTTTACTGGTGCCAGTTTCAGATCATTCCACGTGCTGAAATAGTTTCGTTTTAAGACTCCTGCACAAGAGCCATTTATACTGTAGGAGACTCTAATAGTCTCACACTGACTGTGTTTGACATTTCACCAGGTTTATTTCAGGTTCTGTGATGTTTTATGGGTCTGAAGCGAGAGCTGCACATGTTTAGCACCTGCATCAGAGACGTGCTATTCTATATTATGAGTTTGAACCGTAAATGATGGGGTAATTATAGTTGAGATGTGTCCGTCTCTCTTCTGAGCCCACAGCCGTCTGCTGCTAAAACAGATGATTCTGAGAAATACAGGCAGCTCTACTTGCTGAAAATAAGCTAGATATGAGTCCTGCACCCTTTGTCTCTGGGATATTCTCGTCTTTAGATTCTTCTGGTTTCTTCATCTGTTTTATGGCCTAGTAGGTGAAAACGGTGTGTCTGATCATTTAGTAAAGTAGCAGAGCTGTTTATAGCAGACATTAGCAAACGCTCAGACTCTTAATAGTCACATGATTTGAGGGATCAGTCATGTCTGGAGCAAAAACACTGCAGGACGAGTTGCATGTTGAAGTTCATGAGTATGTGAGTCTGAAATATTCGCAACTTCATCTGCACATCATCTATTTTTATAGTTTGCATACGTGGGCTTTTTGGTTTACCGTATGCTGGAGACACATGAATGCTTGTGGTCAATAATGAGTCAAAATACTTTCCATTACAAGTCTATGCATGGACCTTTTACCTTGAATATACTAAACCTCATTTCCTTTCCTTTTCTTTTCTTTCCTTTTCTTTTCTTTTCAAGTTCATCTTATATTATATTTTGTTTTGCTTTATTATTTATTTTATATTATTTGTTTTGTTTTTATTTTATATTTTATATTGTTTTTAATTAAATTTAAATTGTAATGTTTATCAGTATTATGCCCTTACCAGTTTTTATTTTATTTCATTTGGTTATTTTCAATTCTTTTTTATATTTAGTTTTATTTTATTTTAATTGTTTAGTTTTTATTTTATATTTTTGTTATTTTATGATTTTATTTTATATTGTTTTTATTTTATTTTTTTATTTTTGTGTTAATCAGTACAATGCTCTTACCAGTTTTTATTTTACTTTTGTTATTTTATTTTACTTTTAAAATGTTTTATGGTTTTATTTTATATTTGTCTATTTTATATTGTTTATTTTATATATATATATATATATATATATATATATATATATATATATATATATATATATATATATATATATATATATATATATTATTAAATTATTTTAAATTATTTTTTCCCTTATTTTATTCTGTGTTCATCAGTAGTAAACTATACCTGGACCAATTTTCTATGTCTTATCACATACAGTCGAGAGAGCAGTCTGAAGATGAGCTGGAAGAGTCAGTCACCTTTCGTCGACTTCATAAACTTGTCAATTCAACTCGACGTGTGAGAAAGAAACTTATTCGAATTGATGAGGCCAAAAAACATGGCTCAAAAGGTGAGAGATAAATGCATTTCAGAACATATTCATGTCATAAATCATACCTAAAATAGCAGTGCATATTCAGGATGAGAAACTGTTTTTATTATAATAGCAAAATCACTCTTGGGTGAATTCACAAAACAGTTAAGCAGCTAGCCACAATCTGAAGATTATAACAGCTTGATGTATGATTGTGAAGCCAGATTTATTTGGACTAGCATGCATTGAGACCAGGGACATGTATTAAGAAAGTATAGGGTCAGTGTAGTTTTTATGTTGACTTTAAACCTCCTCTGTTTCCCATCCAGACCCTGTGAGTCCTGAAGTGCTCCAGTCCGGCGAGGAGGGTGTCTCTCTGTACTCTGGGGTGCACAAACGTCTGGCCGTGCCCCAGGGTGACTGTCTGAGCTCTGTGCTTCATGAACAGCTGTCTCTGGACAGAGACTCGGACAGTTTGACCACATCTCCCTCCTCAAGCAGCTTAGACACCTACAGCAGCCACAAGCTCTTCAAGGCCTTCAGTAAGTCCAGCAACTGTCAGGGTCTGGAGCCCACGATGGGACCCGGTGGAGCGGTTTCTGGGCTGGACGCAGGCAGCGAATCCTCCTTCTCTGAGGCAGACGGTGAGGTCGAGCACAGGTTGTCCCGCTCTGTGACCGATGGGGAGATGAGACGCGCCCTGAGCCCCACTAACTACCATGGAGTGAGTGCCTTCAGCATGTTTTGTCTTGTTTTATTTTATCACTTATTTTTAGGGATGCATGATATTATCGGAAAGATATCGGAATCTGCCGATAATGGCTTTAAATGTAAATATCGGTATGTGTCCGATTTGAAAAAATGATGCCGATATGTCTTGCAGATATGACCAATGCTTTAACTCACATGTACTCAGGGTGTGCTAGTGATTAGATCACTTCAGCAGTGTGGCAGCATTCTTGAAGAAACGTTTTATCTGAATGATGATTAGATTCACTCTTTTGGATTATTGCATTTCATCTGAACCTCTATCAAGCACGTACAGAATAACACTTTCTGTGTATGATAGAGCCTGCATAAATAACATTTAGACTTTGTTTCTGATTAAATAAGCTGCAGTAATTGATGTCATAAAATAATGAGTATGATTTGATTTAAAGGTCAGAAGCTATTTCTTACATGAAAAACAAATCACAAACATGACACTTTTTTTCAGAATTTTTACAACTCTTGCTTTATATCAATGCAGCGATTGATATATAGTTTATATAATTTATGATATATAAAAATAGTGACGAAACAAAAATCAAAAACAAACAGAAATAAAATGTTATATAAAAAGTTGAAGTACTCAAATTACCATAAGTTAAATATTTTTTTTAAAGCTAAATAGAAAAATTATATATATAGTTATATATTATATTATAGTTATATATATATTAAAGTGCAGCGATTGATATATAGTTTATTTATGGTTATTTTCAAAGCTTCAGTGCACTGTAAAAAAAAATCCTAATTATTTTTTATTTAATTCTAACAGATAAGTTATTGTTAAAAACTAACCAAGATAAAAAAATATATATATTTCTTATAATTTCTGCACAGGAGAGACTTGGTGTTGTTTCCAAACAAAAGGAAATATATCGTATCGGCCAAAATGAGTTGAAAAATATCGGCAAAATCAAATATTGTGCATTCCATCTTATTTTTTATATTGTTTTGTTTTTATATATATATTTTTTTTAATTATTTTTTTTTATTATTCATTTTGTTTCATTTATATTCTTTTCATATGTATTTTATGATTTATTTATTTATATATATATATATATATATATATATATATATATATATATATATATATATATATAAAATATATATATATATATATATATATATATATATATATATATATATATATATATATATATATATATATATATATATATATATATATATATATATAGAATTTTTATGCATGTGTTTATCTGTAGTAAGCTAGAGCCAGATTTTCTTTCATTTTAATGTACAGGTCCCAGGGTGACCTCCAAAACTATATATATAACTATTCACAAATAAGTAATTAATCACAAAAACGTTCACAAGATTTCAATGTAATGATATAGATTTGATCCAGCACTATGTGTACTTTATGTCACAGAGGACCTGCAGCTTTGGAGGATTTGATCTCACAAGCCGATCAGTGTACATGAGCAACAGCAGCAGTGACCCCACGGTAAGGACACGGTGTAAACCTGCAAATTAATTCATAAAATCTATTCCAAATGCATTAAGATCTGTTTACAACAGACTACTTCCATGTCATTCTTATCATTTGAGAAGATGAAGGTTGTGCATAATGTCCCGTCTGTCCTCCAGAATGAAAACAGTGATATCAGCATGAGAGACGCGTCCAGATCTCCAACTCCTTCCCGTATCTCTCTGGGGAAGAAGGTGAAATCTGTAAAAGAGACCATGAGGAAACGCATATCCAAGAAATATAGCTCCTCTCCATCGGAGCAGGTGATTGTTTGATCAAGATTCATTCATAATGCAAGACACTGGAAAGATGTGAGCAATTCCAGTATAGCAAATCTGTCCTTTTTGTCCAAGCAGAATACAGTTTGGACTTGCAAAGACGGGGATTTTTGTGCATTACTAATTGTGAGTGGTGGTTGAGAAAAGAGTTTGCCTTTTATATCTACAAAGCAAAAGCAAAAATCATCAGGGTTGCTTGCTCAAATGTGCTTTTTAGGTTGTTTGGATCTATGAGCAAAAGACACGACTTATCACTGAACCAAATGCCTTATTAGTCATTGATTAGTAGTCAATACCTGTAGAATGTACCATCTTACAATACAGCTTCATTTGTAAGTATCTGGCGCCCTCTGTTGTAAGATGTATTGATTTCAGTGTGTTGTTGTTCTCTGTGACTCTCAGTCGAGCCCGAGCCGAGCTCCCAGCAGCCCACTGTCTCCTCACACGGACACAGACTCTCTGGAGAAACCCAAACTCAAGGCCGGAGGATCGGTGGAGAGTCTGAGGAGTTCCCTCAGCGGACAGAGCTCCATGAGTGAGTCTATCTGCTCCAGCATACTTCTGAAAGGCACTTCTGTGGAAAATGTCAAACAGAATATAATATAATAAACAGATATAGCCTTTATACTATAAAACCTTACGAAAGTGATATAAAAATATGCATAAAGCCAAATATTTAACCATGCTCATCACTAGAACAAAATTGTCAATTTATGTTTTCATTAAAATATGAAAAAGTTGTCCAAGGGGTTGTGGAGATTCATTATGATTTATAGATATTCTTAATGCAATGTTGACTATTGTTGGCTGAAAAATGTAAAAAAAAATAGTGACGAAACAAAAATAGAAAACAAACTGATATAAAATTTTATATAAAAAGTTGAAGTACTGAAATTACCATAACTGAAATAAAAATTAAAGAAAATTTGTTATATATATATATATATATATATATATATATATATAATTATTATTTTTTCCCTTATTTTATTCTGTGTGTTCATCAGTAGTAACTATACCTGAACCAGTTTTCTGTCTTATCCCATACAGTATATATATATATATATATATATATATATATATATATATATATATATATATATATATATATATATATATATATATATATATATATATATATATATTTATATATATATTATTATTATTACTATATTTTTATTTTTTTATTTTTTTATTTGTATTTTTTTTTTTATACATAAATATGTTTAAAGTATAATATTACAAATCGGTTTTCTCATTTTCATGAAATGTTGCATTGGCAACTAAATGAAATGTCGAAGTGCTAAAATTACTAAAACTTAAATCATTTTTTTTTATTAAAGCTAAGAAAGAAAGCACAAAACAATGACTAAAACTGAATAGAATAGAATAGAATAGAATAGAATAGAATAGAATAGAATAGAATAGATAATATACAGTTTAGCCTCCTGGTCATTATTGCAACCTTTTAGGATTATGTTATGATCATGTGAATTTGTGATACTTGCTGGCTGTATATTATTATTTTGCTAATGACACAGCTGCTTATCAAATAAATGGACATAAAATATAGATTTTTGATTTAAAATTATTTAATTTGTGTTTGAACAAATCTAAATCGTTGTCTTGGACACTGCTCAGTTTTATAGGTCAGCGTCATTATTCAGAAATGTTTGACTGTCAATTCGACCAGAAAGCTATGTAATAAATATAGAGA
Organism: Carassius gibelio; assembly: GCF_023724105.1. Lineage (NCBI taxonomy): Eukaryota > Metazoa > Chordata > Actinopteri > Cypriniformes > Cyprinidae > Carassius > Carassius gibelio. The sequence goes on from NC_068387.1 coordinate 24,665,593, forward strand.
TGGTTTAAAAAAGACCTGGCAGTACTAAATGATTACCATGGTATTTAGATGGTTCTTTAAAGAATAGCAGGTTAATTGTGGAGTTGTTTTGCAGGCGGTCAGACGGTCAGCACCACAGACTCGTCCACCAGTAACCGTGAGAGTGTGAAATCAGAGGACGCTGATGAAGACGAGCTGCCGTACAGAGGACCTTTCTGTGGCCGAGCGCTGGTCCACACAGACTTCACCCCGAGCCCGTATGACACCGACTCCCTCAAACTCAAGGTCAGACGCATGGTCTCAGAAATCAACTGACCGTCGGCTTCCGTTGCTCTGTGTCTGTAGCGTGTGTTTGCTCTTCCAGAGAGGAGATCTGATCGACATCATCAGTAAGCCGCCCATGGGCACGTGGATGGGGCTCCTCAGTGACAAAGTGGGAACGTTTAAATTCATTTACGTGGACGTGCTGAACGAGGAAGAAGAGAAACCCAAACGCAGTGTGAAGAAGAGGAGGAAAAGTCAGCCTCCTAAACCGACCTCTGTGGAGGAGCTTCTGGAGCGCATCAATCTCAAAGTAATATTGCACAATCATCTGACAGTTTTCATGTTAATTGCTTAGTATTACCATGTTCACCACAGCATTATTTTAACATATATATATTTAAATTAGCTTATATTTTTATACTTTGGGTAACACTTTAGAATAATGGTCCATTAGTTAATGTTAGTTAATTCATTTATTAACATGAACAAACAATGAACAATACATTTATTACTGTATTTATTCATCTTTGTTAATTAAAATACAGTTATTCATTGTTAGTTCATGCTAATTCAGAGGGCATTAACTAATGTTAACAAGCACATCTTTTGATTTGAATAATGCATTAGTAAATGTTGAAATTAACATCAACTAAGATTAATAAATGCTGTACCGTTATTCTAAAGTGTTACCATACTTTGTTTTGATATTCATTTTACAATTTTTTTTGTAATTTGATGTATTTTTTATAATTTTTTTATTAGTTTTCATTTATTTTAAAATATAAAGTTTCATTTCTGTTTTTATAAATTGTATTCCCAGTTAGTAATATTGGTACTGTAACTCTTTGAAATAAGACCGCTATATAATTTTAACCGAATGCATTTACATGATTTACATGAAATAACATTGAGCTAAACATTTGTTACAGTATTTATTAATCATTGTTATAGTAATGCAATAAAAATACAAGTGTCCATAATTCATGTTAGCAGAGGTCCAATAAATAATATTAACAAATACAACTTTTGATTAAAAAAATGTTAGTAAATGCTGAAATTAACATTAACTGAGAGACCTTTTCGGTTAGTATTCATATTTTATTGTATTTCAGCTGTATTTCAATTAAGAAAAATTAGTTTTAGTTTCCGTTTATGATAATAACCCTGGACTTTGTGTCCCGCAGGAGCACATGCCTACGTTCATGTTTAATGGTTATGAGGATCTGGACACGTTTAAACTGTTGGAGGAGGAAGATCTGGACGAGCTGAACATCAGAGATCCTCAACACAGAGCCGTGCTGCTCACCGCCGTCGAGCTGCTGCAGGAGTGTGACAGTGAGACACACACACACACACCTGACAGAGTTTGTTTTTACTAGTATTATTTATAATAGATTTTTTTTTATTTTTATAAATTAATACTTTTATTGAGCAAGGATGCATTAAATTGATCAAAAATGACAGTAAAGACATATTCATAATGTTACAAAAGATATCAGAATGACGTCTGATGATCATGTGACACTGAAGACTGGAGAAATTATGCTGAAAATGCAGCTGTGCATCACAGAAAAAAAAATAACATTTTAAATTATAATAAAATATTTAAATAGAAAACTTATTTTAAATCAATAATATTTCACAATATTTACTGTATTTATCAAATAAATGATAAAAACTTTCAAAAATCTTACTGACCCCAAACCCTTGAATTGTAGTGTACAGTATATTATATGTATTTATACCATAATTTTTGTATTTATCTGTAATGATAAATATTTATATATCATTGTCTATATATTTATATATATATCAATATCCTGGAATTGCTAAATTTGTGACACAAAATGTCAGTCAGTATGGAATACAATTACTATAATAATATTACCATATACATGTTTACTATTCATGAAAACACTTCTAGATCTTTCAAACTCATTCTTGTGACAAAAAGAAATATGATAGCTACAGTTAAGTTAAAGTTCAGCTGTACAGTATGTTTTATTGTTCCTCCTTCATTAAATCAATTAAAAATGAAGCATGTGCTTTAGTACATAATTAATGTATATTTAAATCTTCTGAAAGCATCATACATTGTTTAAATAAATTATAATGATCTATATGCATTGCAAATATTCATTATAGCCCAGATGCAGCATGCAGTGTTATACATTGAAAAGAAACTAGTAATAATGTAAAATGCATTTATTGTGTCTTCAGCACATATTCAGAAACACTAATTCAATCTAAGCTGAAGCTGTTGTTTGATCTGAAGGTAACAGTGACCCGGAGCGCGAGGGATCATCTGGAGACTCTCAAGAGAAGCTTCTGTCCGAGAGCAGCGTCCCGCCAGGAGACTGTCCTCGTGACTCGGGCTGTTACGAGAGTAACGAGAACCTGGAGAACGGTAATGACGGCCTTCCTCGTCTGTGACTCTCCAGCCTCCTCTTCCTCCTGTCTGTGATCTCTGCATGAATCCAGTCTTCTGCTTTCATTCCTCTCTCTGCTGTGAGGAGCACACGTGCCTCCGCTGGGACTTTCACAGCATCTCTCATCCATATTTCTGACAACACGGCATCAGTTACTCGTCATGTGACTTTGTGTCGAGATTTCACTTCAATCCATTTCCATTCGAGAACAGTGTTTGCACCGTGATACGTGACTTCTTTTTTTGCGCTTGCTGAACCAAAAGAGTGATGAAGTTTGATCCTGAATCAATATTATTCACTGTTACAGTTTGAAAATCAATGTCCATTCGCTTTTTGGTTTAGACAAACCGAATAATTCTAGACCTAACATGCTCATGTGAAGAGTTGACCATGTCTTTATTTTATTTTTTTGCTTGTGCTGGTGAGATGTTGCTGTTTGTGTGTGTATATTTTTTCTAGTAAAAATGATATATTGTTGCACAATATCTTTAGATGTGCCTAAAAATAATTTGTGATATGCAAATGTATGAGACTAAAGTAGATATATTTACGGACAGAACAAAACTGTTCATTTTGCACCACAGGTAGAGTCAGAAGATACAATCAGAGCTGCGACTACATCAAACTCTCTTTAGAAATTCATCGAAATTCAGTCTCAATTAAAAGATTGAATCTAATGAAAACATGTCCAGGACGCATTTCAGACCAAAATTTATTTTTTGAAAAAAAAAAGGAAAATACTAAATAAAATTGGTTTAAAGAAAATCCCTTTTAGGTTTTTTTTTCTTCACTTTTATATGTATTAAGCACATTTATATTTAACTCTAAATGTACATGTATATGCAAACTATAATTTCAGGAATGCATCAAGATTATTTAGTTTTTAATTTGTGTAATTCCTGTTATTTTAAATGCTGCTTGTCATTAATATAATATTTTTTAAAAGTTAGCTATAAAAGCAGAAAAACTGTTTTTTAGTACCTTAATACTAATTTTAATAATATTATTTTACATAAAATTAAAAATGAATATGAAAATAATCCTGACAATCCCACAAAGCAAAAAGTGCATAATGTTCCTAAACTTTTGGGATTATATATGAACTGGAAATTTATTAATATTGATTTTATTATATAAAAAATTATGATGAATTTAATTCACAAAAAAAGTATTATAATTTATTTCTTGTAGTAAAATTTATTAATTCTAGAATTATTTTTTGTATTACAGTCATTTTGAGATTTTTTTAAAACAGTTTAAAGGGGGACTGTGTTTAATTCCCGACATCTCACAATGTAAAAAGTTCATAATGGTCCTAAAAATGCTGTTTCTTTCTTTAAGCAAATGATTTATATAGGAATTTGGGATTATACTGTATATTCCCTGGAAATGTTCTTGACCGGTTTTGTGAGACACATTCACAAATATCGTACATGTTCATTGCAACTGTGGCTAAAAACAACCTCCAGTCTGTGTGCGTGAATCCAAACGAGACTCTTCTGAAGGGTGACAGGACTCGAGCTCTGTCTGTGCCACTGACCGAAGGAGAGATGTCAGTCATTGTCATTACAGAAGCTATGGAATAAAACGCTCTATGATCTACTCACCTGAACTGCCTGCTTATTCCTGTCTGCTCCTGTCCATTTCCATCTTAAACTATATATTTCATCATTTTGGATAACTTGCCAGTTTCTCTTTGCATGCAGAACTTTCCACAAGTCTATGATCTTCCTAAATTAAATGCACTACTGTTCAAAAGTTTTGGGTAAATCAGATTTTTAATATTTTTTTATTTTTTTGAAAGAAATTAACAGTGACAGTAAAGCCATTTATAATGTTACCAAAGATTCCTATTTAAAATATTTGCTGTTCTTTTGATGCTACTGTGATGCGCAGGTGAATTTTCAGCATCTTTACTGCAGTCTTCAGTGTCACATGGTCCTTCAGAAATCATTATTGTCAATGTTGAAAAACATATATTTTTGTTAAAACCTTTAAATATTTTTTCAGGATTCTTTGGTGAATAGAAAGTTCAAAAGAACATTTATTTTAAATAAAAAATTAATTACAAGTTTAGAGATGTCTTTACTGTTACTTTTGACCATTTAATGCACCCTTGCTGAATAAAAGCAATTATTAATCTGTGTTTGTTTTTATTTTTTTATTGACACCAATCTTTTGAATGGTAGTGTATAATTGATATATATATACTCTTGTTTTGTTCCAGACTTGTATAACTAGTATTTTTGCCTGCGTGTTGTTGTCATGTTGAATCACATCTACTTTACATGCATCTTCTTGTAGGCAAAGGCAAAAAGACGTCTCATTTAAGCAGGTCCTCATCAGGCTTTGAGTCCAGCCATCTCTCCTCCCCTGAGTTTCCCATCACACCCCTCTGCCATTCCAGCAGGTTGAACCCACAAACCAGACAGGACGGTCCACTTCCACTGCAGATCGACTCCATCAAGAGTCTTAATCTGAGAAGAAACCACTGCATGTTCAGAGGAAGATTCCTGAGTCGCAGTTGTGGTGCACTGGATCAGCTGTCTTCTCAAACTGAGCTAAGAAAACTTTACTTCTCACTGGAGGAACTTCATCTGCACCAGAGTCCTGTGAGAAAGCAGCCGTATAGTTTAGAAATGTTGTCCAATAGTACTGAGGAGAGTCCAAGTCAAGGTCAGAAGAATCTTCTCACAGCTGACGAGCCTGAAGAGACTGGAAACAGAGCTCAGCTGTCATCCAGCGTCTCAGAGGTGGAGTATGATGTGGTGCCTGTAGATGATCTTCCTCCATCTACACAGCGCATGAAACCACCAGTTCCTCCAAAACCTCTTCCACTGCTGTCGTTGAAGAGCATTGATGCTGGCTTCGGGAGAAAGGAGGTTTCTACAAGCACATCTAAGTCTAACTCTGGCACAGAGATTGCCAGGATCTCCAAGTCGCTCATTTACAGACCTGCAAAGAAGGTTATTTCTGGTAAAACGGCCAACCTGGAGACTTTAGTGGAGGAAAAGTTGTGTTCTGATGACATCGACCTCACAGAAGAGCCATATTCTGACAAGGTATGTTTCTTTCTGACTTAATTCAAGGGTATATTTTAAAGATATTGTCTTTGAACACTTGTGTGCTCAGATGCTGCCAGTCTCAGCTCTGTCAAAATAAAAGAACTTAAAGAGCAGAACAGGAAAAGATTATCAGCCGATGACGATATTTGAAAAATGCCAAATATCGGCCGATATATCGGTCAACCATTAGATGAAATATAGTAGAAAGAAAGTTGGGAAACATTGGTCTACACTATTGCCTTCAGAAGAGGGTTAAGTAAGATGACAACAATATCACAACAACTAAAAACACTCTTTATTTTAAAAATCCCTCACATTTTCTAATCTAGAAATCTAGTCAGTATTTTTCACCTCTGTTTTTCAGCATGGCCGTTATGGAGTGCCATTTTCTCTGGTCCAGAGATATTCTGAAGATCTGGACAAACCTTTGGGTGACATTGCGATTGTGATGGATCAGACGAGAGTCCAACAGCTTCTAAAGCAGCATCGTATAGCGGTGAGTCTGCCTGCTGATGGCTTACAGTACAGTATGATGAGTGTCAGTTACACGTTCTGGACAGACGAGTCTGACTTTGACTTGATTTCGTATCTCACAGATCCCACTGAGAGGTTTGTCAGAGATATGTGTGACACCTTGAGCACGTCTTAATGGATTTCAGAACTGGGAAAGCAACTTTGGAGGAAGGGCTGGAAGGATCAAACAACGCAGTACTGGTTCATTGACTCTCCTAGTTGAATTTTACTTGCTTTTGATTCAGCTGAAAGTTTTTCCAGCTAGCTCCTGAATTATTCTGTCCTTATAGGGTTTAGACAGCACAGTAGATGCTGAAATAGTTTGACTTTCATATGTGGCTATGTTTTGAAGTCACTGATGAGTGATTACTTTTGATTTCTGTCTGTAATGATCTAAATGCAACAGTTCCAACTAAAACTTTGCCTTTGAAAAACAGTTGCCTTTGAAAATGTACATATAATAGTGACTCCTGAGTAGTGTAAACCTACATTTGTTGTGATATGTTTTGGATATATTGGATAGATCCCTATCATCATACATTTTTTTCAAAATAAGCAGTTTATTATTATTATTATATTAAAACATCTGCCTGGACTAAAATGCATGTTTTCATTATGCTGCATTGTATTTATTTTCAGTAATGCTCAACTGATTTCAAAACATATTTATTTCCAGCTGTAATATAGGATTTATTTTCTTGTAACATTTATCACCTGTTTTTTTTTTATTATCTATAATCATTCTTTAATGAGTTCTGTTATTTTATAGACTAATGCAAGTTGGTGTGAATGAAATGTAAAAGGTTGTAAATGGATTTTCAGAGACAAATTTGTTTTAAAAGCTTATAAAAAGTCAAAAAGCTCTAATTCGTTTATTTTCACTTATAGTCATTTGACTACATACGTTTCTACAAATTAACACATATAATGTGCAAAGTCTGAAAATGTAAGTTGTGTAAAATAGCATGTTCAAGTGCTACAGTATCTACCTTATTTTGCAAAGAGAAAGTAAGCTCTTTTTGTGAGAGCAGCTAATAACTAAGAAAGCAAAGTAGGCCTATACGGTAAAAGTAATGTGCTACAAACCAGTGTGTTTATGATTAAGATTGTTAATTAAAATTTTATTTAAAAAAATATTAAAATAATAGATTAACAAAAAAACACCAGCAGCCTTGCACAATGAAGTTGCCGATTACCTTAAAGATTTTACAATTATTTTACTATATTACGGCTATGACTTTTGTAAACGCATTAGAGAAATGTTAAAGGGGCCTTATGATGCAATTTAAAAAATTTTCCTTTCTCTTTGGAGTGTTACAAGCTCTTGGTGCGTGAAGAAGATCTTTAAAGTTGCAAAGACTAAAGTCTGAAACCCAAAGAGATATACTTTATAAAAGTTAAGACTTGTCCACGGCCTCCTAAAATGCCTCGTTGTCTACGTAACAATGTGGGAAGATTTGCATAATGCCTCCCAAAAAGAAAGAAGGTGTAACCTTTGATTTTCGCTGTTGGTGTGGCAGCCATGTTGTGGAGATGCAGTTTCATTGTGAAAGCGAAACTACTTTGTTTGGTCTTCCAAAAGAGGACACAACTAGAAATAAGTGGTTAAGTTGTATTTAAAACACTGTTCCAGAACAGTCCAACCCAAATATTTGAGTGTGTGCAGCGCATTTAATTGAGGACTGTTTCCAGAACCTGGGAGAGAAGACTACAATGCCGGCTGTTCTGATTCACAGTCTGTAAGTACGTTTAGATATGTAAAGGATTTGCCACTTACAATTCAAATTGAGTTTTTAGCAGTGTAGAGTAGCTGGATGATTCATGGTTTTATGTTTACATGCAACACAACACATAAAAACACACTATAAGTCATTATAATCCATAATTATGTCCACACTGAATGCAAAAAACGGCTTGTTTCTAATGGGTTTTATTGATTTGCCACAGCTTGAGGCATTCAGCCAATCACAAAGCTCTGGATAGCTGGCCAATCAGAGCACCTGTTTTAGAAAGGCGGGGCATAGAGGAAAAACAATAATGTATGTGGTATGTGGAAAAAGTTTTTTTATTTCTTTTTTTTTTTTTTCTTAAACCGAATAAACACATTGCATTATACCAAATACACTAAATAATGTTTTTTTTTTTAGCAACATCACATGACCCCTTTAAATGTGATGTCTAATTTGTTATTTCACGGTTTTGGCCACTGAAACGTTTTAACTGTTCAAGCATGTATTTACATATGCAAAAAAAAAAAAAAAAACCCTGAGGCTCTTACGCCCCCAAACATCGTGCACACCTGCAGGTTTAGCGCCGCACAGTAGACTACGGTCAGTTTGTTGAGTCTGACCTGAACTCATCCGCTCCTCTGAGAGCAGTGCGACTCCAGTGATGTGTGAACACAGATCAGATGGATTAGTACCATCTCTCGGGATTCCCATCATGAGGATATGATGACTTTCAGAAACCCTCTCTCTCATAAACACTTGAGCGGCTACATGCGCGTCAGGAGCCGCAGGGGAAACTGGCTCGCGGTGGTTCTGCTCCGAGTCTCGCGCCGGGATCTGTTCTTCTGTCTGACCGCTCTCCTCGTCTTCTGCCTGGGCTCTGTCTTCTATCAGTTCAGCGGAGGAGCACCAAAAGTCCTGCTGGATGTGGGTTTTTATCTCGGTAAGACCTTAAAATTGTATAATACTATGTGTTTATCAGGAGTCAAGGAGTAAGTTGGCACAATAGAATGCTGTCTGATATGGCAATATACTTGCCTATACAATACTTTTAAAGGACCTATTAAAGTTACTTAAAACGTTTTATATATAATATACAAGTTATATATGTTTTTTTTTTCTTGTCCTGACTTTATATTATATATGTATTACTTTTTTCATGAAAAAAAACTAACTTTAATGGGTCCTTTAAAAGTATTGTATTATAGTATTAGGGTCTAAACAGACCTTCTGTTGCTTTTACTCAGAAATTTGAACTTATACGTTTCCTGACATGTCTAACTAAATGAATGCACCTTAATGATCCATTAAAGTTGTAAGGCGTTAGCAAAGCCTGATACTGTAGTTCTGTTCTCAGATCAGCGGCATCAGTCAAGGTTCATAAAGAGCTGACTGTCAAAGTTTCCTCTCTCCACTATTAGTCTATACGACACCAGTGTTGTTCTTGGCTTTCAGAGCAGCGCATGAGACCCACCAGTGATTTCCACACGAGTAAACTCATGATACGAGGCCATTCATTGTCCTACAAAGACAGCAGTCACTAAAACTGATGGAGGAGTGGAAGAACCTGTGGATTTCTAAAGCATCAATTCTTAAAATACTCATTTAAAATATATCAGTCTTACATTTCAGTACCCAAGCTTAGAAGTCTACAAATATTATACAGATGGTTGGAACATTTGGCATTTCATCTAAAGTACTATAAGGAGTGTATCACACGGCAGCGTCTCAATATGCATAATTACATATTTTATTGTACATTTTTTAGGGAGATTTGCTGGTGGCCATGGACCTTTAGCACCCAGAGTAAGAGCATTGCATGTCATACTATAATATTTGAGTGCTTGAGTCTCATTTGTGACCATAAAGTTGACAGATGCATATATGTTTATACCAGTATGTGCATTGTTCTTTAGTGGAAACGCTTTGAATGGTGCAAGAGTTTTCTCTGTTGCAGGCTCTTCCGTTCCCGAGTCAGGTTGTGTATAACAGGGTGGGTAAGTGTGGCAGTCGTACACTAGTTCTGTTGCTGCGCATGTTGGTGGACAGACATGGCTTCACTCTCATCTCCTCTGACATTCACAACAAGACCAGACTCACCAAACGTGAACAGGTAATCAAAAACGAATGGTCAGTGTAAACAATGTCTTGGTTTACCAGCGTCACATTAACTACCATTGAATCAATTCACCATTATAATTCCAGTATGCCGATATTTCAGCCATCATCCACCACTGAACCATCACTATCAATTGTTCTTCTTTCATTTTTATGTAGGAAAATCTGATTAGAAACATCAGCACAACTCCTCAGCCGTTTCTTTATACCCGACATGTGCATTTTCTCAATTTTAGCAGGTGAGTCGATGCATAGAGGTTTGTTTTTGTAATTCTGTGTATTTATTTAGCAATTTTACCTGTACTAATTATTAATAATGAATTATTAATATGTATCATTTATATTATTGATAATAATAACTAAATAAATAATTATTATCATTAATTGTTAATAATAATATTAACAATGCTAAAGCCTTCTCAGGTTCTTTTCACTAATTAAGACTCAAGAACGGGACATTTTGCGTTTTTTGTGTAAAACTAGTGTATCATGAGCGACCTGAAAGCAGTACAAGTAATGTTACAATGTAGCAGATTTATATTAACAGAAATATGTTCTAAGAATGTTTTTATGAAAGCATTATAGTTGTTCTCTGAACATTCAAAACATCGTTTTTTCTTGTTTATGTAGACATGATGAGAATGTTACTTTTGAATGTTTTCTGAAAAATGTAGCAACATTTAATTTTTTTTTTAAATAATTTTCCAGCTAAGACGGAAAAAAAAAATTTTTTTTACATGAATGTTTTTTTTTTGTGCTGACATTTTAAGAACATTATTAAAAACCAGCAAAGTGTGATTTTTAAATACTATTGTTACTTGAAAAATCTTGGTTCATAAATTTGAGAGAAACTTGCCAGAACATTAGCCAAAGTTCAGAGAACATTTCCTGTTAGATGGGTTCTATCAAGCAAAAATAACGGGGGGTTAAAAAAGCCACTTTAGAGTTATCAGTATTTATTGCTGCATAAGTGTGGAATATCAAAAACCAAACTAACTCTGCTGTTTACTTCCATCTTTGCCATGAATGACGGTGAATATTTGAAAATATCGGACTTTTCCAGGCAGCTGTGTAATAAACCGAGATAAAATGAAGTATATTTTAACCATGAGTCCTCTCTCTACTGTAATCAGGTTCAGGACGGATGAGCCCGTGCACATTAACATCATCAGAGATCCCATCAACAGATTCCTGTCCAATTATTTCTTCCGCCGCTTCGGCGACTGGAGGGGGGAAGAGAATCATGTCGTCCGGACCCCTGGGATGAAAGACGACGAGAGATACCTAGTAAGAGACTTAAAACAGATGTTTCTGAAGAAAGCAGAAGGAGAACCACAGCACACATGCAGATGAATGAGCACTGAGTGAATGAGCCGTTATGGCTGTCATAAATGAATGCCTCGTTCACTGCTCAGCGGGCAGCGTTTATTAGCACGGTTTACTCAGTCTATATTTAGTGTGAGACTGACTGTGCTGCTGGCTTTCCTGTCAGTCATTAGTGTGATGTGTGCTAATGATTTACAGGTCGTGAATAAACAGTACACGCAGTGTGACATCATCTGAGGAAAACACACAAGACGTTTAGTTTCTGTAAAGATACCAATGCATTCATATTCGTTCGACACAATGCACATGGACAGGGACGATTTCTGTTCAAATGCTAATTTTCATCTGTTCCTTTTCTGCACCTTTCCCTGGAATGCTGTGGTTTTGTTTGCTTAGCAGCAGGAAATAGCCAGGCACGGGCGGTTGGTGGGAGACTGATATGAATGACCCCACAGTCACAGCATTTGTGTGTTCAGACCCCTTGTGGTTGAATATACAAACACGTCACTGTTCTCGGAGCTTAGCATAACTAGCATAACTAACAGTGAAATGTTACCAATGGCTCTTTCACACATTGCTTTCGTTCATCTCTGGATAAAAAACAGATGCTAAATGCATCAAGTACTGTAAATGTTTCCTTTATGTTCTTTTTGACCAAAGGACATCAACACATGCATCTTGGAAAGCTACCCAGAATGCTCCAACCCCCGGCTCTTCTACATTATCCCGTATTTCTGTGGGCAGCATCCTCAGTGCAGGTGACCGTTATACTCATATGCTACTTGTGTGATTCATTTTTAATGGTGCAAGCATTTTCATCCAACTCTGAATGAATCGATGGGGATGGGATAAACTGTGAATCAGCCAAACCGAGGCGCTCGAAACACTGCAGCAAACATTGCAAATGAAAGTGTTTTGAAGAAAGTGTATTTTAAAATGTATAAACCTGTATGACATGACAAAGCATCGTTTGCTGATAATAGTGTGTCTTGAACTAGAGAGCCGGGTTTGTGGGCGCTGGAGACGGCCAAGCAGAACGTTCTGGATCATTATCTGCTGGTAGGAGTGTTGGAGGAACTTGAGGATGTGCTGCTTCTGCTGGAGAGACTCCTTCCACACTTCTTCTCTGACGTCTTGAACATCTACAAAAGTCCAGGTGAGAGTTTTCCTGCGGGATAAGTTCATGTAAGTTCAGATGGTTTGACTGGTCACCTTTTTTATTGATTTATTAATATTTATTTATATTAATATTCCACTTTTTAATTCATTTTTCATGAATGCAGTGTCAGAAATATTAATTAATATAAAAAAATCATACTTAATATTTTTAGTTAATAAGTCAAATTATATTAATAATTATATATTAATATAATATAATTATATATCATTTTTATATATTTTAATATTAAACCAAATTAAAATAACATTTATATACAATATATAATTTTTTCAAATGTTTGTATTTATATATATATATATGTATAAATAATAGTATATAATTTTTATACATTTTAATATTGAGTCAAATTACTTAAATACTAGTGGTTTATGTAAATATAATTTATATAAAATAATATATTTTTTTAACATTTTTATTAAAAATGCAAAATGTATGTACATATAATTAAAATTATGTGTATTTTTTTATATTAAGTCACAAAAACATTTTGAATCAGTGTACAGCACAATTTTTTTTTTTTTTTTTTTGTTAAACTTAACATCAGTTTTGTGCGTCTAAATCTTTGTCTCTGTTGGATTCAGAATACAGGAAGCTGGGGAACATGACGGGCACCGTCCACAAACAGACTCCTGATCTAGAAGCTCTGCAGGTGCTTTATGAGCGCATGGAGTATGAGTACAAGTTCTACAACTTTGTCAAAGCTCAGTTCCACCTCACCAAGAGGAAGATCGGCCTGAGATCCGGCCCCAAACCCTCCAGACCTTATTCTAGTGTGCTTCAGAGGAAAGACCTACAGGAGGAGCTGGAGGAAGAGGAAACAGAAGACTCACTCGAGTGGACCGACCAGACCTGAGAGATGCTCCGAGACCAGACCAGATACAGACGTCTGCTGGAGGCTAAAATAAATGATCATTCAGCTCCTACTGAACCAAAAAACTGGGCGAAGCTTGAAAATCATCATTTTTTTTTTTTTATTGCTCTGAATGTTATCAACATTCTTATATTTTAGAATATTTAACATTTAAATAACTTTACCTTTTTATTTATATATATATGTAATTCATCATTCTTATAATAATTACTAATAATGTTATCGGTTTGGATAAAAGCACCTGCTAAATGTCTAAATGTAAAAAGCAGTAAACCCGCCTCAAAAACATAATCATAATAATAATATATATATATAATATATATAAACATAATAATAATGTATAATTATGATTTAAGGTTAAGAAAATATTGCAAACAATGTTTTTTGCTACAACTGTGTGTTTTATTATATTCAAACAGACACAGAAAATGACAACTTTTGGGGTTAGTGAATCAGAGAGTGTTTTAACTTTTTTTTTTTTTTTTTACAGGTAATTCTTGTATCATTTTTAGACAATCACATTGCAACTGTAGTTAATTGTAATGAATTTACAGATCATCTGTGAATATCTGATATTCATTAACACTTATGAAGAGTACTTTTGTTCTATGGGAAACAAGATACGACAGATGTTCTCGTCAATACAATATTCTGGTGTATTTAGTGTTACACTGACAATCAGCTATAAATTATACAGCAAATCTGAGTTAAAATTCATTCAGTAGTTAAAGGCAACATAACTTCATAAATTAATTAATACTATTTTCAAAACTCAAATCACATTTAACATGAGTTAAAAATTAGAAATGCAAAAATAAAGACAATTTTCAAATTCAGCATATTAAACTAGATAAAACTATTTCAACATCAAACAATTGACACAATTTATCTTCCTCAAGATTTACATTCTGTAAACAATAAATTCTATTTCGAACCTATTGAAAACAACCTACTAATTAGTGGCATGTAGAAATCATCAAACAAAATGAATAATACAGAAATTGGTAAACATTTTAGATGGAAAACTGATGACAGATTTATCTGTTATTACGATTTAAGTGCCATTTCTCTTCAGTAGTAGATGCAGAAGTATCACTGTAAAGCATCATGGGTGTATGAGTACGACAGCAGGTTCAGAGTCTGGCTTGAGGAGGTTTTTCAAACAGACTCTGTCTCAGCAGATCGAGCGCGTCCAGCGCTGTTCCCCAGCTCAGAGTAACACCACAGCCGCCGTGACCGTAGTTGTGCACCACAGGCACCTGACGGCCCTGTAAATGCAGATACTGGCGCTCCACCCGTGGGTTCGCCCGGCCCGGCCGCAGCCCGACCCACTCGCCCATCACCTGAGCGGCTCGCAGAGACGGTTCCAGCCGGCAGCAGCGCTCCAGGATCCCCTTGCTGTCCTCCTTATCCACCTCCAGCCGCCAGTCATCCGCCTGCCGCGTGCCTCCGATGCTGACGTACCTGATGCCTGGGTAGATGTAGGTATTGCCATCTCCATCTCGGATGAAGTTCTTCAGCCAAGGAGCGCTAACCTTCAAAATCTGTCCTCGTATTGGATAGACCTCCTCATCCTTCAGCAGAAAACGAGAGCTGAGGCCTGAGCAGTTCATGATGGCATCGTAATTCAGGGCCAGTTTCTGAAGATCAGTCACCTTTTCATGTATGATCTGACCTCCAACTGCTCGAAGCCTAGAGGGAAATATGACACTGGTTTATTTATTATATGCTCCTGTAGCCTTTATATTTCCTTTCTATATTGTTTGATTGCATTTTGTGTGTGTGTTTCTATAATACACGACCAATCATAAATTTGGAAAAATAAAGTTTCTGAAAGAATTTTCTAATATTCTTTAAGGTTGCATTTATGTGATAAAAAATACAGTAAAATGTAATATTGTTTAATTTAATATAGCTGTTTTTTTTTTTTTGCTGATGTTTTAGCAAACATTAATCTTCAATGTCATAAAAAAAAATTGTGAAAACCATGATACATCACATTTAAAAAAAAGTATGAGGTTAGTAAGAAAATAATAAATTAATGCTTTTTCAATGCAGAAAAATGCATGTGATCAAATTGACACTAAAGACTGGTGTAATGACTGCTGAAAATTCAGCTTTACCATCTCAGAAATAAATGACATTTTAAAATATATTTCAATAGAAAAAATAAGTTACTATTTTTACTGTATTTTTAATCAAAAACCAAATTTAAGCCTTTGATGAGCATAAGAGACTTTCTTTAAAAAAAAAACAATATATTATAAAACTTTAAACCGTACCTTTTTTCTAACCATGGCAAGTAGTTCAGACATTCACACTTTAATGTGGTGAACGCTTGACCAAACTTATAATTAGGAAAACGCTTCATTTCACGATCCGTCATGTATCTGAATCCAAGTACAAAATCTGACCAAAAGGGCTTTTTGTCACAGGGAATATCCTTAAAAATGTGGTACCTAACGATGAAGCAAAGTAGAGATTATTATAGATGTAAAACACTTCAATGTATCATCTTTTAGCTTTTTTTTGTTGTTGTTGTTTTTATCATCAAGGTTTTACCCAGAGCTCAAGTACACGCCAGCATCTGAGGCTTGAGGGGAATCTGCAATGGCCAGAAGATGATCGAATGACTCCTTGAACCAACGCTTTTGCCGTTCAAGAGGGATGTCTAGTAAGAGAGGACAATAACAATCAATTTGACCATTTTATGCAGACAAATAGGTGTCCTAAACAATAAAGAAAGGCATTATGCCAAAAGCATGATATAAGGCAGGTCTGATGCATCCTCTCACCGGGAAACTCTTTGGGTAAGAGGATTCCTGCAGCTCCATCACCGGTGGTGTCCGGAGAAAACTTCTCAGCAATAACAGTCACAGAACAATAGGGAAGCGTCTCAGCGACACACACAGCAGTGGATAAACCCACCACACCTGCTCCGACCACGAGCACCTTCACACGCTTCATCTCTCAGCTCAGCTGCAACATACTGGACAACTTCCTTACTCAACCAAACGGATGTCATTCAAGTTTACATCTCTATTTTCCAACATTTTTTTGCATTTATATTTTCCAATAGAACTTAAAATAAACATAAAATCCACCACTGAACTGTAATATATTATTCAGAGAATATTCACCTAAATGATCATTGTAAAATGTTTAAAAAGTACTCAACTATCTATAAAAGATCATTAAATTTATTGGTTTACAAAGCTAACAAACATAAAATCATCCTCATCGCACAATACAGACCTTTATAAACCATGCAAGATAGTTTGTAGCTGAATTTGTTTATTAAAGTTGTTGGCACAGAGACACTTAATAACAGACAGATGCCCTACTTCTCCAGCTAACAGAGACTGTTCTCTGAACTTTGGCTGCTGTTTATTGTCTTGTTCAAAGTCAAGAATAACTTTCTCAACATGTTACCAACAATATTATTTTTACTTCTTTTACAAAGACAATTTAGTTGGATGCTGGTCTGATATGGTTTAGAGAACATTCAAAATAACCATTTGGCAAAATAATGAAAATGAACAGTTCTCTTAAAAATATAATTATTATTCTTAGCTCTTAGAACATAGAACTGGGTACCCCACTTTAGACTGTGCTATACTTTTTACAGGCCACTTTGTTTGAAACAGTCATACTAGACCAATATATATTAACAATAATGCATATTTCGTGCAGCAAACATGGAAGCTTAACATTTTGAAATCACTGCCTACGTGCGATACTGTTGCAGTGATAATAATAAAGTAAGATACATCGCCGCAATACAGACTATGTTTACAGGATTGTATAAATGCCATAACTAGTACAATTTGTTACTGCAGTAGAACGAATGTTTATTTGTACTATGCCAGATACAACTGTAGTTTTTATAATACATTTAAAGAATTGTTCAAGCAAGTGCACACGCTTAGCTACTTACCTCCAGACTAGTGAGACCTGCATGAACAAACACGTCAAAATCTCTCTCTGTGAATTATCACTGACGCACATATCAATCATTAATAGGTCAACATTAGTAATGTTACATATGACACTGCAGGCAGGCAAGCAAAACATGCTCCAATGAACCTTAATATCAGGGTTGCCAGGTTTCACAACAGACCTCCTCAAATTGCTCCCCAAAACTAGCCCAATCCGGGGGTCTAAGATACACGTTTTTTGGCGTTGTTACCCGGTAAAATTCTAAATATCACGTCATAGGGGAAAACAAGAATAAGAGCCCGCGGCAGCAGTGTTAATGTAGTACTATTGCGCGGGAAAAACAAGGACCTGGCAACATTGCGCAGTATCAAAGTCACGTGATCGAGTTTGTCTGCGTCGGAATGTAAAATAAAATAAAATAAAATAAAAACCCTCACTATTTTTGTGTTCCATTAAAGTTAATTATAGTAGTCCATACTGGCAATTACTGCCTCACTTGATGGTTAAATCAGTTTATCAATTTCGCTAATATTAATGTGCAATAAATGGGTTAGAATGGTAAATGGGTTAGAAGGTACCGGACATGTTTTATGTACGTTACAGTACTGTAATTCTATACTCTCAGTAATAAATAAGACACACCAGTGGCGCTGTTTGCAAACACTACACTGGGTGACAGATATTGCTGTTCCGCCCGGGGCGCATCTCTGCTTACAATCTAAACACTAAAAATATAATCTAATGTTATTACAAAAAATCTGTTATCCAATAGCGCCCATAATTCCCATATGACAATGCAGTCTAAATAATAATAATAATAATAATAATAATAATAATAATAATAATAATAATAATAATAATAATAATAATAATAATAATAGAAACTTTGGAAGTGCGTCCGGGGAGCATCTCTGCTTACAATCTGTAAAAATATAAACACTAAAAATATAATCTAATGTTATTACAAAACATATGTTATGTGACAATGCAGTCTAAATAATAATAATAATAATAATAATAATAATAATAATAATAATAATAATAATAATAATAGAAACTTTGGAAGTGGTTGCCAGAAAAAAAATATATAATTAATTGGTATTCAGACAAATCATGCATGCATGTAAATACACGCCCCGCCCATTTTGGTATCCACTGCTGCCTTTCTGTCTGTTCATTTCTGTGATGCTAACTGAAATCACGGGAAGCAGTTCTCGCGAGATATGCCAGTCTGAATCGGTTCCTTTAAGGTGAGGTCCTGAAAGCTTAATCGTATGTTATAGTACTCAAAGAGTAGTGTGGATATTCTTTGAAGTGTATTTCGCTGATTAAATGTTGCAATTTTCAAATCAGCGCTAGTCTTTTAGCGATATGAGAGTGTTTTATAAGGGAAAGCGAAGCAGCTCTTTGTTGCTACACATGGCGCTGAGCTTTAAGCCATTTCTTCATTTCTTACTGTGCTCAAAGACCTTTGACATACTGTAGATATACATGAAGATTCACATGCGCGTGTTTTGACCTGCTGAGCGCGTAACACAGTTTGTGATGCAATCGGAACACGATCTGCATTGAACTAGACTGTGTTTACAGCTTAGGTTGCGTGCACAGTTGTGTCGTATGTTAAATGCATGCATGCATTTACTGATATTTCTGTAAAATGTTTCAGAAGAACTAATTTATCAGATATATATTGGCTTATAAAGCAGTTTGGGTTCAAATATAGATATAACATTGTTTCTGAATGATTGTCATGATACTGAACAATGTATTTACATGGTACTTCAAAGATTTTGTTTAATTATGCATGGTTTGTCACCATCCAAAAGTGTTGTTGGTCTGTTCTGATGGGTCAGTGACAGGATGAGGAAACAGTTTTAAATAGAAATGTAAAGGCCTGTGTTAAAACACTATACTTTAGCAAACTTTTCTTATGCGGGGAACTACAATAATAAAGGGTGAAGCTACTTAATTGCATGTTGATAGGAGTTTATTTAAAATGTATTAAAATTGAAATAAAATGCAATTATAGCTTAACTTTAAAGAGCTTTCTAGCCCACTTAAATATATCTTTTTATCTTAATTTCATAATTTTATTGTTTTTGAAATATGGTTAAAGTGGACTGCTGAATGAGCTGAAAGGCATTTATGTTAAACTAAAAAAAAAAAATTCAGTGTCATTTCTGTTGACCTTGTATCTCATATAATTAGACTTGTTTTAATGATGGCATATTAACTTATCATGTGCTTTAGTATGTTAATCAACATCAAAGTAAGTGTACTTTCACACACAGTGAAAGATTAAAACACAATGATTTAAAATATACTTATACTTAAAAATATAATTTGATCACATTCTGAAAAATGTTGGTAACCAAACAGTTTCTGGTCCCCGTTGACTTCCACAGTTGTTCAAAATATCTTCTTTTGTGTTCAACAGAAGACGAAAAACTGAAGTGGCCTGTTATTTTATTAGTATAATACTGTCTGCAGGGACAGGTTTTTGTAAACATACTAATAAGATTTAAGGTACACTAGAAGTGCATATTCAATTCAGTCCAGCACTCTTCTTTTGCTCCAAGCATGTGCATAGTTCGATTTGCATATAGTAAACAGACTTATAAAGGAAGAGAAAATAATTCCCATATACATTTTTTTACTTTGTAGAAGCCAGAAGCCAATTATACTCATTACGTGACTTGCCTCCATCCTCAAAACCATGAACAAGACTATTCAAAGTAAAATATATATATATATAATATGACCCATAGTAAATGGAATATGGGTTTGGTGTTGTGTTTTTCACCACTTGATACCTATCTAGGGTCAAAAAGCAAAACCATCTGAGAGCTCTGTTTTCCTTTTTAGATTCACGCTCACTGTAACAGCATCATGTCTCAATCGCCAGCCTCATCTGTTCTCGCTCTGCATTCAAAAACACACAAGGACACAATCCTGCATAAATTTGACAAGCTCAGAAGAAGGGAACTGCTCTGTGACATAACCCTCATCGTAGAAGACGTGCACTTCAAAGCACACAAGGCTCTTTTAGCAGCGAGCAGTGAGTATTTCTCACTAATGTTCACCGCTGAAGAGCAAGTAAGCCAGTCGGTGTACAAGCTGGATGGCATGGCTGCGAAAACCTTCTCGGCCGTGCTTGAGTTTATCTACTCTGCAAATGTTACTGTGGACAAGAGCATCTCTGAGCAGCTGCTTGACATGGCGCACTTTCTGGACATCCAGGATTTGCTCAAAGCCCACGAGGACCTTCAAAAGAACAGTTCAACGATTGAAAATGTGATGTCTGCCAAGGGAGATGGTGTTGATGACTGCATAAAGACAAAGCGTAAAAGAGGACGGCCGAAAAAGAGCCTTCACATTCAGGATTCAAGCCAAAAAGAGTATCCTGAAACTGGTTTACCAACACAAACTACCTCCGAGTCTACAGAACCCCTCTTGGATCCCACGTCCCCACCAAAAGACTTAAGCGACAGTGACTACAACCCCCAAGAGGACAGACCCCGTCACAGCAAGCGCCAAATAAAGCGGCCTGTCAAGCTGAAGGGATACAGGTTAGGAGATGAACTCACAGAGCACAAGGAGCCCGAGAAGAGAGGACCCAAGAGGAAGTATCCCGACACTGAGGCCAGGTGTGACCAGTGTGGGAAGGTGTTTAAAAACCATCTTTTTCTGAAGATACATCAACGCACTCACACAGGTAGAACTCAGTTTTTCATTCCCGTGGCAAAACAGAGAAACAAATAAAGACATAATTAGCGTAGCTGCTGTTCCAACCAATTAAAATGAATTAGTTTATCCCAAGCTAAAGAATAAGAATGTGCATTTGATCAGATATAACTGCAGTCCAAAATTATGAGATGCATTATTTGAGTGCTTGGTGAAGGAGATGTGTTATATGGGTAATATGATAATATTTTCTTGACCTGGTAAGGACTCTAGCTGCTGCATTTTGGACTACATGTAGCTTTTTTATTGAAGATGCAGGACAACCACCTAGAAGTGCATTACAATAGTCCAGTCTAGAGGTCATGATCAGAAACAGGTAACATGTTTCGTAGATTGGTAATGTTTCTAAGATGGAAGAATGCTGTTTTTGTAACATGGGAAATATGGTTTTCAAAAGTTGCTGTCTAATACAAAACCTAGATTTTTGACTGTAGAGGAAGTAATAGACTACAGTTTGCAACTAGTCAGATGTACTATGAGATTCTGTGTACTGTTTTTTGGTCCATAAGTAATATTTGTCTTAGCCGAATTAAATAAGAGAAAATGATTGGTCATCCAATCTTTAATTTTTTTAACACACTTTGTTAGCTTAGAAAACTTACAAGTTTTATCTGGTCTCGATGAGATATATAGTTGAGTATCATCAGAATAACAGTGCAAACTAATCCTGTATTTTCTAATAATATTACCAAGGGGCAACATGTATATTGTAAATAGCAGAGGACCTAGGACAGATCCTTGTGGCACTCCATATTTAACTGGTGATAAATGAGATCATTCCCCAGTTAAATAAACAAAGACAGGTAGGATCTAAACCATCTTAGAGCCTGCCCTTGAATACCTGTATAGTTTTGTAATCTATCTAGGAGTATGTCATGATCTATGGTGTCGAACGCAGTTCTAAGATTAAGTAAACAACGCAAGTTGACACAAGAAGCAAGTCATTTATAATTTTAACAAGTGCAGTTTCTGTGCTATGGTGGGGTCTGAAACCCGACAGACATTTTTAAGCAGAAAGGAACACAACTGAGCAGGCACAATCTTTTCTAAAAATTTTAGACATAAATGGAAGATTTGAAATGGGTCTTTAATGGGTCTTTACTAGGATTTAGTTGTGGTTTCTTAATAAGAGGCTAAATGTTGAAATAAAATAAGTTTATGCTTTCTTTCATTCTACATCTTTTTTTATTTTTTTTTATTTAAGCTTATGATAATAACCCTGTTTCTGTTAAACCTATTTAAAAATGTCAATGTTATTTTAGTATTATTGATGTACCCCATTATAGAAAAATATTTTCTGGTTGTTCTTAAAGTTTAAGTATTTTTGTCATATTTTTTTAAAATATGCCTTTATTGTTTTTATTAATTCTATTTATTAGTTTTAGTCATTTTAGTACTTAAAATTAAATTTAATCAAAATGAGAAATGTTGCCTTGGTAACAGATGAAATATAAAAAAAAAATATTTCAGTTAATGTTTATTTTATTTCAAGTAACGTAAATGTTTTTAATGGTTTTAGTTTTAATTAACTATAACACAGATTCTGTTCATTATATTCAAGCATTTCAGCAGAGATTTATTAAGATTCATAAAATGCCCACGTTGGAAATCTTAATGTTAAATTGCACTTTCCTTTCATGTAGGTGAAAAACCATTCAAATGCAGTGTTTGTGGGAAGGGTTTCACCCAGAAACACACTCTTTTGGTTCATCAGCGCATGCACACGGGAGAAAAGCCCTTCATCTGCACCATATGTTCCAAAGCGCTGTCCACGAAACACTCCCTACTGGAGCACATGAACCTACACACAGGTAACACAAATATACCAAACCACTGCGATATACTGCTCATAATATGACCATTCATATGTATGGGGGTCAGTAAGATGCTACTTTAATTCAGTAAGGATCATTAAACATTAAAGACTTTTACATTGTTAGAAAAACTAATTAAAAAAAACTTGTTAGCAGCCAAAAACTTTGATATTATGATGGTAAATGTCCAAAACACCATGGTGCATGTTCAAAAAACCTGAATATACTATACTATCTGATGTTGTCTTTTCACAGAGAATAAATCTTTCAGTTGTGACAAGTGTGAAAAAAGCTTCAGTCAGAAGCGGCAGCTGAAAAGTCATTACCGTGTTCACACAGGAAAAGCATTACCTGAGTGTGCACATTGCCATCATAAATTTATGGATGCAGCTCAACTGAAGAAGCACCTGAGAACTCATACTGGTAATAAACACATCACATGTACTGATTTTGCAACTTGCATACTACTGTGCTGTATAAACCCCACTTTATTCCTGCAGGTGAGAAGCCGTTCACATGTGAGATCTGTGGGAAGTGTTTCACAGCCAAGAGCACACTACAGACACACATCATGATACACAGGTCAGAAACAAACACTGTAGACTCTATACTAGAGTATATTGAGAATAGCAAACATTTTTGTATTCATTTTCTCATGTTATTTTTAAATATGCAAAGGAGGTATTGTCTAATTAAATGTGCACTAATTTGCATACAATTCCAGAACATAAATTCTAACATTGGATAAAACCAGGTACAAAAGTCTTGTTTCATTTTGTTGACATATTAAGGTTTTTTTCAAAGTGTTTTTGGTTATCCCTTTCTTTCTTTTTTATTTCATAAATCAGGAAATACAGTCATTGTTATTTATGCACTAGTTCGTTTTGAGATCTGGCTGTTTAGATTTTTGTAATGTGTTGTTTCAGAGTGGAAAAAAAAACTTGCAAAATACATTTAAGGGTTTATTAAATTGTAAATTATCTATATGCATCAGTAGATTTCAATTATAATAAGTATTTTTAAAGTTTTTTCGCCACTTCAAGATCACTTATATACATTAAACTTTACAGGTTTACTTCTATTCTAGAGGTTTTTACTGAGAAATTTTTACATATATTATTTGCCTGATTTTATACATTTTTATACATTTGCCTTTGACAGTATTTTCTGATAAACAGATATTCAAAATCCCCAATTTAACTCGTATGTGTCAACAAAATGAAACAAAGATTTTAATGTAATGTACAGATCGCTTTTCTGGAAATGTATGCACATTAGTGCATATTTAATAAGATAATGCATGGTTTACATATTTAAACATAACATTTCATAACATTTCATAAAATCTGTAATAAAAAGAAAATTGCATTTGCAGTCAAATAACTGGGGAATTGTGCTGTGAATTATGGTAAGAGTTGGAATTATAGTAACTATTAATTAATTTTTTTTACCCTATACTCACCATGTTATGAAATGATCTTTCCCCACCCAGAGGAGAGAAGCCATACATCTGCAACATCTGCGATAAGACCTTCTCTGATCCCAGTGCCAGGAGGCGTCATGTGGCGTCTCACACGGGTGCAAAACCGTTCACGTGTTCCATCTGCAACCTGTCATTTGCCCGAATGGACAACCTTAAAGCTCACACCAAGACTCACAACAAGGAGCGTCAACAAGGAGAAGCTGAAAACACTGGACCTGCGCCGGTGGAGGCCACGTCAGGAGCTGAAGGAATGCACAACATCCTCCAACTCCAGCCCTACCAACTTCCCACCCACCCCGAGCAGGAGATCCAGCTGGTGGTGACCGGCGAGGTGGACAACATCAACCTGTGCCAGGATCAAAGTATCAGCATCATCACTGCAGAAGATACTTCTGTGGAACAGGGTCTCACGCTTCTCACCCAACCTTCTGGTCACGTCCAGAACCTGGCGCTGGTCACGCCAGATGGGTTAGATGCCAGTGCTCAAATACAAACCATCAGCGTTTTAGGAAGTCAGGTGAGCAGCGGAGAGACAGAGCAAATGCATGTCATCACGCTGACCAAAGAAGCCATGGAGCAACTGCAGGTTCATCACGGAGGTTCACAACAGCTGCAGGTAATCCACCAGCTGTCTGAGAGCCCTGCTGAAAGTCCCAGCCGGACGAGTCCAGCAGGAGGCATTCACATCAGCAGCCAGAGCGGCCAGCCCATCTCCATCAGCCAGACCACCGAGCAGATCCCCAGCGATCAGATTCAGGGCCAAACCTTCCAGATCCAGGCTGGAACTGTCTCGTACCTCTACACCACCAGCATGACCCCGCAAAACTGAACTGAGACAATGACAATGACCTAATGCTGATGCTTGTTCTCTTTTGTTGTATATGGTTATGGCTGATTTCATTGAGAGCAAGCAGAAACATTTATTTTTTATTTTTTATAATGACTTCATAAAGTATTGCCATTATTAATTTGTTTTCTGTACTTAAAATTCATGTTTACAATAAAAGAGAACAAGCATCAGCATTATGAACAAGTTTGCAAAAAAACTAACACAATGCTGGTACTTACTCTCTTTTGTTGTAAATGGTTACATTTTAATCAGTCAAGCTGATTAATTGAGAACAAGCAGAAACTTCTTTTTGTTTTTTTAAATGACTTCGATGTGGATCATGAAGCATTGCCATTCTTTGTTTTAGTTTATTTTATTTTTTTGTACTTGTTAATGAGACTAAAGACAATAAATGGTTCACATAAATGCAACTCCAAACTATTTGTCCAAAAAAAACAATTTATTTAAGTTTTCTATGCAACATTCCCCTGGAAAATTGACTCAGTGGCATAAAGTTTTTCAACCAATATTCTATAATAATAATAATTTTATTTTTATATACGTAGTGCCTTTAAAACAGCTTCTTATGGCAAGCTGAAGCTGATGAGAAGTTGCCCATTATTTTTTAATTATTATGTTTTGGGACATCCATGCTTTTATCTCGGAAATACAATGTGATAAGATAGAAACATACATGTTTTGATCAGCCTTGGAGTGAATATATATCTGAGTTGTCTGTATAAAAATGATAATTAAGCCCAAGTGAGCTTAAATGCAATCCCAGGGGAAATATAGAAATGCTAAAAAAAAAAGTAAGGGGCCTAAAACTGAACCCTGAGGAACACCCATACCCATACAGACAAAATGTTGATGATCAGAGAGATATAATCTACACCAAAAACAGTTTCAAGATGGTCAAGTAAGAGATTGTGATTGACAGTATCAAAAGTGGCACTAAGATCAAGAAGGAGAATACAAAACACACCCGAATTTGATGCTAATAACAGGCCATTGGTGACCTTGACCAAGGCTGTCTCAGTGTTAAACTTAAAATACTATTACACACGTAATTATTTTTATTTATAAAATGAAAAGCTATCAATTAGTGTGGTTCAGATTATTTGTGACCAAGTCTAAGATTCTGGTATGTCAGGTGGTTGGAAGAAGCGTTTCCATCAGGAAGACTGGGTAGCAGCGCCTCTGAAATGTCCAGACGAAGACGATTGGTGTTCTATGAAATAGAAAAACGTAATGTTGTAAGAGATATTTAAGTTCACAGTCACACCACATATTTCATGTTCTATGTGCTATGATCAGGCTTTTATTTAAAGGGACAGTCAGGAAAAAAGACTGAGTATTTTTGGTTGGACTATGGCAGTTTAAATGACTCACTGTTTTGGGTCTGTCCAGAGGCGTCCATGAATCTCTCCAACCCATTTCAGTACTGAGCTCCTCAGTTGTGTTTATAAAGCTACTGTTTGTAAAAGATATAACCGAGTTGTTTCTGACCAAACCTGCAACACAACAAGCCACAGAGGTGAACAAGTCAAGATTAGAAGCAAAAAGACAAAGAAAACGACTGACTGATTTACCTGCCGATGCATTTCTTAAAAGCAGCCTTCTTGAGGACGAGCTTTGGCGTCCTTAAACATGGAAAAAGTGAGTGATATGAATACAAATGCTTCCTTAATGCTAAAAAAGGTAACAGAATTCAGTATTGTAAGCACCTGAAGGAAATGTAGATTTACACAACACTGACTCAAAACTGTGGATCTGACTTTGTAGTTTGTCCACCTGCTGGAACGCTTCTTGTTTCAGGCTCCGCTCCTGATGAAGCTTACCTTTCACCTTCAAAAAACAACATACTTGACATTTATGCATGTAGCAGATGATTTAAACTATAGCCAAGTCATATTGCAGTGAAGGTATGCATTTAATCAGTTCATGTATTAATTCCCTGGGAATTGAAGACATGACCTTGGTGTTGTTAGCATTGTGCCTTACTGTTTGAACGTTTACAATTAAGACTTTCACAAGAGGTTTGATTTAATTGAAAAAAAAAAAAGTTTATGGCAAGACACTACAGGTGGATATGTTGAAAACTGATATCACTAACAGATACCACTAAACTTCCTCAAATTGATTTATCAAATAACATTAAGACAACTGTATGTATTACAAGTTTCTGAAATATTATTTTTAAATATGCAAACGATGCATTATTAATAATTATTATATAGCAATAATTTGCATACATTTCCAGAACACAAGTTTGAACATTGGATAAAACCAGGTTCAAAACCGTTGTTAAATATGTGATGTGAGTCCAAGTATGGTGTACCATACTCTGAATTTATGCTCTGCATTTATACCATCCACACACAGCCGTGAACACACACAGCAGTGAACACACACACAGTGTGAACACACACTGTGGGCAGCCATTTTTGCTGTGGTGCCCAGGCAAAAAAAGGAATAAAATGAATAAAATGTTGTAAAGATCAGCTGAATAATTTATTAACCAACCCCTCTATGAAACCTTTAGAATATAGATAAAAAAAAGTTTGGTGCTGCTGAAATGGTGAGAAAATGGACTTTAAAGATATGCATTGCAACTGAAATCTATGGAAGCAAAATTGTGGTATAAAAACACTTTAATGTGTATTTTGAATGTGTTCTTTATACTAGTCAAAAATAAGATGTGTTGGGGACGCATATTACCCCAAAAGTGCATGAAAAAACAAGAACAAAAACAGTGGGTTTGCCTGTAGAGTCTTGACTTAACATTTATAATAATCATGCTAAAGCCCGCAGTTCAGACTCACGTGTTTGACTTGCTTGTGACTGCGTTGTTGCCATAGCTCGGTCTCTTTGCTGTTTCTCTCCAGCTGTGCGCTCAGAGCCCTGAGTTGACTCTGTCTGTCCTCCATGTCTTCCTGCAGCTGCTCCAGACTCTGCATGCGCAGCTCCTCCAGCTCCTGTCGGCTCTGTGTGTCTCGTGTGGAGCGGTGCTCCATGTCCTGCAGCTTCTGAGACTGCATGACGTGTAAAGTGTTAGAGTAACAGTACTGGACTACTGTACCAGAGTATTATGTTGGGGGATCTGGACTTTATCTGAATTCTGATAAAAATGAATACAGTTATTTTGGTTTCAGTGAGATCCTATTATGGATTTTATTAATATTTTAATTATTTTTTAATTTTATGTTAACATTTTATATTTAAACATACTATCATATTTCGTTCTTTTGTCGTTTTATTAGTTTTAGTTGTTTTTAATGTCTACTTTTTAATTTTTATTTCAGTGTTTTGGTTTTTTAACACATAACCTAAACTAAATTAAAAAGCTGAACTAGCTGAAATAAAACAAGTATGTTTTTATATTTTTTTTTGTTTCAGTTGACATTTATTTCAAGTAACAAAATGTTTTTTATGGTTTTAGTTTAAACTTGGTTAACTATGAATGAGCATAACATTTCTTAATTATTAAATTTTGTATTTAAAAATTAAAAAATAATTTTCATTTATTCTAATGTGACAAGAGTGAGTAAAGGATGAAAATTTTAGCTGAAATGTTACAGGTTTCAGCATACTGCAGTGTACTAGAGTTCACATTGTCACAACAATGAGAAAACTATGATTTTTATAAAGTTTTTGCATCAAAATCTCTACTGTGTCTGACTTTTAATTGTGTGAAATCTTTGCTAGAGTTTCTCCATTTCAACTTTTTCAGTACTTTTTACACCCATAGACTAATATAACAAGATTCGGTCTGGAAACATTGTATACATTTCAGGTACTTCCTGTCTTTATGATAGCTCAATATGCACACAGCAAAGCCAGATTCTCAAATACAAAGATGAGAAGACTGAGAGTGTGGTACCTGCTGAACGATCTGTCTCTGGATCTGCTCATATTGGCTCTTACACTGCAGCATGGCCTCCTGAACAGCATCCAGCTCTTGTTTTAGACCAATCTCCTTCTGCTCCGAGATCATCTTCACTTTAAGAGATTCGGTTTTACACGACACCTCATTCTGGAAACACACAGGAGCAACATTCAGAGTTACTTCAGGCAGAGGCTAGCTAAAGCCTGCTATTATTGAACACATGATGTGATTAATACCAGTTTCCACTCTAGCAGCTCTTTCTGTAGTTTCTCTTGAGCGATCACCAGCCTCCAGTGGTTAAAGGCTCTCAGTTTACACACAAGTCCAGCCAGCTTACTATTCTCTGCATGAAGATCTTCTAATACTTCTTTCTGAATAAAACAAAGAGATACAATGTTGAATGTCACAAAGAAAGGCCCAAGTCACATTTCACCCCCATTTTGCATAAAAAAACAAATCAATACTACATTGTTCATGACAATTTAACACATTTCCCCCAAAATTTACCTAATTGTATTGTAAATCTAGTTTATAAATCATATAATAATTACATATTATATTGAATTCAATTTTAACAACATACACCAGTATACTTTAATCCAACTGCACTTAAATCAAAGTAGTCTTGTTTTTTTCACATTAGATTAGCGATAAGAAGAACTTTTCACATTAGAAATGAAAAAGTCACAGAAAATCTACATGGTCCTAAAATAGGCCTTTTATCTACATGATTATTTTCATTAATGTATTAAATATTTGGGAAATGTGCTAATGTACAGAGATAGATTTTTGTTTTTTACAATACAACTTTTGGCTATTCCCTTCTAACAAAGCTCACTCTCGTGGTTCACCTCATGAAGTGTGTGAATGAGGGTCTGGTTATCATCAGCGGAGGATAATTTATTTTTCAGTTTGATGATTCGGTCCACGCCTTCCTTCCTCACTCTGCTCACCAGCTGTCGCACATCATGCTCCATATTCACATGGTATTTGTCCAGACGTGACTGTGGGCGGCACAGAGAGCTGAGCCAGCTGACATCGCTCTACACATAATACGTTCAGGTTTGAATATTTTTATGAAATCATAAAGCTTGCACACCTTCAGTAGAAGGCATGTGGAGAAGAGCTGGTGAACTAGCGTGTCGTAGCGCTCTCTGTGTTTGAGGTTGAGATGTTGCTCTAAGCTTCTCTTCTCCTCCTCTAGTTGACTGACTCTGGCACGCAGAGCCGTGATTTCAACCATCATCCCACGACACACATCCGCCACCTGAGATTAGATGAGTTTACTGAGCATGTACTGAAGAATCACGGTCATATACGCACAAACCTGAGCTTACCTTTCTGTAGGGGTCACTAGCATGCATTTCTTTGGCTTCCAGCTCTTTAACATCCTGTAGATACAGATGTTCACAGATGAGAAAGATCTTGCGGCAGCTCCACTGGATCTATCACTTTTTATTCAGCAAGGATGCATTAAATTGATCAAAAGTGGCAGTGAAGACATTTCTAATGTTAAAAAGATTTATATTTCAAACCAGTTCTTTCGAACTTTCTATTTGTCACAGAATTCATGGTTTTCCACAAAAACACGAAGTAGCACAACTGTTTTCAACATTGTTAATAATCAGAAATTTTTAAAATAGAATTAAAATAGAAAACATTTATTTTAAATGATCAGTTCACAATATATCAGTTTTACGGTAATTTTAGCCTTGGTGTGCGCAAGAGAAACACAAAACAACAAATATTGTAGATGTACCTGCTCTCTCTGGTAAAGAAGTTGTTCCTGCTGTTGAAGGATGTGCTCGTAAAACTGGGAATATCGCTGGAAGACGCTCCGCTCGCGATTCATGATAGAACAAGTGAGTTCAGTCAAACACTCCTGCAGATGAGCGCCGGAGAACGTCACCTGGAAAACACTCACTGTTTAAACATCAGTCCATTACATGACATATGTGTCATTGAAAAACTCTACCGTAACCATTTGTGACCCTGGAGCACAAAAGCAGTCTGAAGTCTCTGGGGTATATTTGTAGCAATAGCCAAAAATACATTGTAATGGTCAAAATTAGATTTTTCTTTATGCCAAAAATCTTTAGGATATTGTATAAAGATCATGTTCCATGAAGATATTCTGTAAATGTCCTACTGATTAGTAAAATGCATTGCTAAGAATTCATTTGGAAAATTTTAAAGGACATTTTAGAAGTATTTAGATTTTTTTGCACCCTCAGATTCCAGATTTTCAAATAGTTGTATCTCGGCCAAATCCTAACAAACCATACATCAATGGAAAGGCTATTATTCAGCTTTCAGATAATGTATTTCGAAAAATTGACCCTTATGACTGGTTTTGTGGTCCATATACTCTTTCAAATAAAGGTGCATTATTGGCATTGAAGTTTCCATCAACCTTTCCAGGTTCTTATAGTGGAAAAAGGTTCTTTAGAATATTACAAAGTTCTTTTTTTTTTTTTTTTTTAAATGTAGCAAGAAATATTTACCTGTCCATCAACAATCTCACGCTCAACACCTTCAAGCAACCGCTGGATGAACTCCTCCACAATCTGCGGCCTCTCTAGAGAGACACTGTGCTTCATCGAAGGCCGTTTCCACAGTTCTTAATGACATGAAGAAGACCAATGCGTTTCAGAGAGGACGGAAATGTTATAATATACTAAAGATATGAGACCAGAAGTTTATTGGCTTTCTAATGACAGCCTGCAGAGAGAATCAGCGTCATCCTCCCGTCGTGCTCTGTGATGCTGGGTACCTGCGGGGAGCTGGGCATCATGCCGTGAGCGTTCTGACATCACTAGAGTCGTTTCACTGTTAATCCTCTTCTGAAGCGCTCGGATCATTTCACACTCTGTGATCTCCAAGAGTCTCAGTAACTACAACAAACAGGCAAAAACATACTGACATACTGTTCAAAACAATGGTTCAAAATAAAAAACAGCTAAACATAAGTGTTATTTTAGTATATTATTATAGTTTTAATTTATATTATATTTTGATATAGATTTAATGCTTTAGATTTAATTTAATGTTTTATACAGTTTTCATTTTAATTCATTTTTAGTATTAGTATTTTAGCAAATTAACTATTTAAGTTACTTAATTTTGTATTTAAAATTTTAGTTTATATTTATTTTATTACCAGTTTTTTGTGTTCATATAACTTCATATATAGTATATAGTTGTAATTTATAATTCATATGATTTTATAGTTTTTATTAATATTTAATAAACACAAATTTATATTCAATTTAAGTTTACTTTTATTTTTTTATTAATTTTGTTCTGTAATTTTTATTAGTTGTTTTTCCCTTTTAAATATTAGCATTTAGGTGTAATTTTTATTTTAGTTTTAGGTTTAATTCAGTTTTAGTTTTAATTTATTTCCAGTTTTAGTGCTTCAACTTAAACTTCCATTATAATTCATAATTTAAATGGCATTATAGTTTTTGTTTATATTTTGAATGCATTCAGATTTCATGTAATTTTGCTTTGATTTCTACAAATGTTGCTTTTATTATAATTTCGAATTAACTTTTTTTTTTTTTTTTTTTGCTTGTCATTTTTTATTATTATTATTATTTTTTGATTACTATTTAGGTTCTATTTTTTTATTAATTTTTTTTTTTTATTTCAGTAATTTTAGTTAGGGTTATTTGCCAAGGCAATATTTACAATTTTCGTTTACATTACATTAGATTTTATTTCAAATGAAAGAAATGTTCATAGTTTTATTTTTAGCTAACTTTAACAGCCATATTTCACATGCACTACCTGCCACATTTTAACATCAACTTCTGCTGCTCCAGGTGGTGGAAGAACAGACTGAGTCTGAGACAACAAAACCTCATATTCCTTCTCCTTATCCATCTGCTGGGCCAGAGCTTGCATGCTGGGAAAGTAAATCTCAACCCTACAACACAAGGTCATGGGTCAGGTAAACACATACTTACTGTATTTGTGCCACCATAAACCTTAATGAAAGAGTGAGTGTTTAATAGTGATGAAATGTTCATGACCTGTAGAGCTGAGACAAGTGTTTAAACTGTGCAGTGGAGTTTATTTTCACAACACCCGTCTGTCGTTGAGTCCAGCTCTCTTTAAGAGCTTCCATCTGCTTCCAGAGCAGTAAAAATCCCCGCTGCTTCATCAGGGACTCTATGGGGTCTTGAGTTTTAGACGCAACCTCTGTTATCCTCTCCTCATTTCCCACATTATCATTAACAACCTGAACGATGACAATGAGATAAATGTGCTTTAACAAACAGAGATGTATGAACACATTATGAATATGCACGCTCAAGCTACAGAAATGCAGAACAAACACCTCAAGATCAAGATTATTTTGTCACAAAATGTAGTATTTCTTTGAAATGCAATCTTGTCATTCCAACTTTTACTACTTGTGGTGGCTACTTAAGAGTGTTCCCACTTTTTAGTGGCTTTGGTTCTGGAAGATTTTTCCCATAGGGTTTAAAAAAAAAAAAAAATATTTGTCAATGAGTTGAAAGCCATGAACCAAACCAACCAGCTATGAGGTGAATCACAACATTACACACTTTGATTTGAAGCAAAAAAAGAAAAAGGTAGAAGACTAGCTACATAACAGCATGCACTACAATCCTATGAAGCATTGCGAATGACATAATATAATTCAATATGATGGTGAAATATAAACCATTTGTTTAGAGTAATTGATTATATCTGTAGAAACAATACATTTTCAGTATATTGCAAAAAATGCAAGTCGTCAAATTTTTGCACAGCATCATGGGAAATGTAGTTTTTCTACCACAAATTCCACAATCATTTCAAGTTGAAAGAATGTCGGCTTAAACAAAAGCATATAAAGTCAATAAGCAACCTCTGAGCTCACAGAAGGTCTGTCTTTAAAACTTTGTAAGTTACGACTGTAACTCGACTCTTGTACTTAAATCAGCTTTCCAGTTTATAAACTAAACGGGAGACGTTCTTAAATTCTGAAGTACTTCTCTATCAGATGCTGTGGTGATTTCGGGGTCTCCTGTGGTCTGTAGCCGGAGCAGCGCTGCATCTCTTCCACTACTCAGCACATCATCAATGATCAGGGATACGCCCAGGATCGCCCCATTAGCCTCCATTCTGCAGCGGCCATTCAGATCACAGAGGCAGAGCTACAAAAACACAAGATCACATGACCCCGATCCCAAATGAAGCAGAGGAAGATTTTAAAAAAGTATTTATAAAGTAACACACCTGCATGTAATGCTCAATCGGTGAAACATCCCATATACTCAAAGGATGCGATCCATGGATTGCAATGAAAGATCTCCATGGATACCATTTCTGGGCCTGAAACCACATATAAAACACTAAACACTAGTGAAGGAGGAACATGAATGCTGGACAGGCCTGGTGGTCCCTCACCTGAAGGCAGGCTGGTTCCAGCGGTTCAGGAACAGAGAGGAAACTGGCTCCTCCCACCAAGCTGTCACTCATGATGGGGAGGGCGTGGCTCATGTTTTCACTCACGCTCTGATAGGCCGAGAGGTTTCCAGAGGAGAGGAACGCCTCCCTTGTGGTGAAACAAAAATGGAAATGCCATGTTTTAAAACTATGTGAATTTGCATAAATAACAAAATATAAAAAAATGTGATTACTATTCTTTGTATTGTATTACCTTTGCATCAAATTACAAAAAAAAAAAAAATCGTTAACGCTAATGCACAGGTTTTTCCTAATGTAGCGTCTATCGGAGGGATGGTACAGTAAATTTGACATTATTCTCTCTTCTGACCACCGTTATCAGTCTCTCTCAGTTTTTCCCCTTTAAAAAACACTACCGTGGAGTTTTTCTATTGCTATTTGAGCAAATGGGAATGCAAAAAAATATATTTGTGGTACTTCCATTCATCGCTCTATGACAACGTCCACTGCTGAGAAACCCAGAAATGTGAAAAAGATCCATAGTAGACAAAGGTTTGCTGCATTGTGATTGGATCTTGATGGACTAACACAAGCAAAATGTCAACAGCATCAGATTAGGACAGCAGCCAGACACTTCTTAGAGGGCAAGAAGACAGACCTCTGGTAACAAGCATGGGACTTCTCATTGGTCAAGATGCTGTTTCTGCCTTTCACCCACCTACAGACTGATTCCTAAGGTTTTGGCCTGTGACCGCCATCTCCAGGGGTACAGCAGCAGTGGGTGAAACAAATAGAGATCACTCCGATCAAACCTTAAACTGATGCAAACTAAAACACACCTATCTTATATTTAATCAGAGAAATAAGTGTTCTCAGTAAGAGCGATGTGTAGTGCAACATCTTACACAAACTCAGCTGTTAGTGGACAAATGAATGCATGCATGACAGTTCAATCTTTTAACATCATGTTTGGACTTAATACATTCGTAACATTTCCAAAGGTATTCTGCTTGTGGTTTGGAAAGTGAGAAGGGCATTAGTAAAACTTTAGACACACTTTTCTAACTTCTAACTTTGTTTGGACTATGCAAATAAGCTCCACAGGAACTAAAACTTTAACTACGTAAAATGAAAACCGAAAATTATAGAAATAAAAATAAATTCAAAATATTAATACAAATTTTTATACTAAAATAACATGGAGATTACTGTTAATAAAGCAGAAAAAGTATTTAAAAAATATTTATGAAGAGGTTATTTCAGGCTATCGGATGGTAAAACCCACAAATGACAACAAACAAAAAAATATTCATTATATTTTTGGACAAATATTTTTACCTTAAAAATGCTTAATTATTATTATTATTTTAATAATAATAGGAATAATAATAATAATAATAATAATAAAAATAATAATAATATGTACATTCACATCTATCCGAAGTTGAAGAAAACTAGGAAATGTTAATATATATTACTTAAGTATTATTTCCTAGTGTTTTCAAAATATTTGTTTGAAAATAAAAATAAAAGCTTTTCAAAACTGTATGAATCCAGCATGAAAACAAACATTATTTTAATATTACTTTGGAGCATGCAGATCTTTAGAATACTAGATCTTTCAAAAACGTTCTCCTGTATCTCAATCTCAAACTTCATTATTTGTCACTGGCCCTAACACTGTGAAATCTGTAAACGATCAGCACCTGATCATGTAGCGCACCGCGGTATCAAAGCGCAGGAAGAGCACGTCTCTGTGGAGCTGCAGGAGCCGCGCGACAGCCTCTGAACTTCTGGGCTCACAGAGAGAGTCAATCTGTCGCTGGACGTCCCACAGTTCAGACCCTTTGGACAAACATCAGAGCATAAGGAAACACGGGGCTGGACAACACACAATATCAGCTAAAAACAAATGCGTTATCATATAGTTATCATATACCGATGCTCTCTGAGCCGCCCCAGTCTGCTGTGAGCCTCTGAGCGCTGCTGGGACTGAAGGAAGTGTTTGGATTGCCCAGCCGAGCAAAGCTCACCAGGTAATATACCACGTCATGAAGAGCTGAAATAATCTGCAGTGTGTTTTGAAGAGCCTGGTGACATTCCTGTAACAAGAATCCACTGAAATCAGCTGATTCAAATCAAAATGATGAGGAAAAAGTGTTTTAATGAGAACTGGGACACTGTGTCGTGTTTATTAGTCACCTTCTCCTCTAGAGCTCTGAACATGAGCAGCACTTCAGTGTAATGAGGGATGAACCACAGGTTCACCAGACGCTTTCCATCAGCTGATAACAGCCTTCTGGGACGAGGCTGAAATGTCCTGAACAGACAGAAACAGTTATGGTTTAGATAGACATTTACTCTGTGGAGACTGATGACACTTAACTCACTTTCTTTCTTTGTTTAGATTGACTATTTGGTCTATTTTCTATGTAATGTATAATACAATTTAAACATTTAAAAATGTAAGCTGACTATCTATCTGTTTATGTATGCATGCATCTATTTTTTTCATGCATTTATTTATTTAGTCTGTTTTGGTTGTTTATTTTCCCCCATTTTTTTAATAATGCAAAAATTAATCAAAACTATGAAAAACATTAAAATTTTAAGCATTTTAATTTAATGCATTAAAATAAAATATCTATTTTTGTTTGCTTGTTTTAAAAAAAAATGTTTGTTTTAACTATTTTGCACATTTTTATAATATAAAATCCATCAAAACTATGAGTAAAATATAAATCTAAAATAATATATAATCATTTCATTTAAACTTTTCACTACCACCATTCACTATTCTTTGGAAGTCTGTTCCCACTGAATAAAAATAATAATAAAAAACAAGGTAACTGCGACTTTTTATCCCACAATTCTGACATATCTTGCAATTCTGACTCTATAGCACACATTTGCAAGTTATAAAGTTATATATTTTTTCTTGCTATTGCAAGTTTATATCTTGCAATACTGACTTTATAACTTACAATTCTAAGCAAAAAAGTCAGAATTGTGGAATAAAAAGTCACAATTACCTTGTTTTATTTTTTATTTAGTGGCAGAAACGGGCTTGCATACTATAGAGCCCAATTACATTGTTTTCAACATACAATATTAGTTTTTTATTTTCTGTTTTAATTTTAATTCTAATAAAAGTTTGAGTAATTGAGTAAAAGTTTTTGTATTTTAAATAATATGTCTATGTAGTTTTTATACATTTTTATTTCAGTTTTCTTTATTTTAGTGCATCAATGAAAATGAAAAATGTTGTTTTTTGTTACATTTATTTGTATTTATTTTAGTTAACATTATTTTACTATAGGCAATGAAAATATTTTTATAGTTTTCATTTCATTGAACTATAATTATTTTGTTTTGATTAAAAGGTTTTAAGCAGATAAATTCAACATGTCCAAATGTCTGGCCAGCAAAAAGTCACATGACACAAAATTGTCTGTTCCATAAAATGGGAACCGTCTGTCTGTATTTTCTTCACCTTGGATCAGGACACAATCTGTCATCTGACTGCAGCTCTGATCTGGATTCATCGGGTGTTCCCATCACAAAGTAATTGTGACGGATGTGTGGCACCTCATCCAGAAGTGAGGAGAGACTGTGGCAAAGAGCAACTATCTGCCCTCGGACACAATACTCTGACATACGCTTGTTAAATCTGAAAGAGACACATAATCATAGCTGATGCAGAGAACACCATAATATAAAATGTAAGGCCATTTCCTCCTTTAATTGAAAATAAAGAGAGAGAAACACTGTTTACTGACTAAACATACTTGTGACAGAACTCCAAAATCAGTTTCCTCTTGATCCTGCCCACTTCTTCCTATTGAGAGAAGGACAGATGGATGGATGATGGATGAAAACTAAGGTGCATTTCCATTTATTTTGCAAATAAAATCATGCTCACATACAGAGTTTAACTTCAGTGCACTCATCTGTTCTTTCTTCTTTATAAACGTGTTCAGCATTTCATCTCGAAGGCACACTTTCTCCAGCTGAACGGACACAAAAGCGCCTGCAAGCCTGGATTAAAAAAATCAATTCACACAATCATTCCATACGCAGATAAAACACACCCTAATGTCCATTTTTGGAAAACCTTAAATCCAGATTACTTCATATATTGGTGAATTACACAAAGAATTGCTTTGTATTTTGTTATAGAATAAGACCTGTAAGAAAAGTGATAGAATATAATTATTTTTGATTATTTAAATAAACAAGTTAAAGGCAGAGAAACAAATACTAGCATGATGTAAAACACTAAAGTTTTTAAAATCTAAATATTTTCCTGCATTTTTTTTAAATACTTTATTTATTAGATTTTTTCTTAAACATATCAAAACCATAAAAAACATTTTTTTTAGATTCTGCATTTTTTAATATGTCTTTTTTCTTATGTCTTATTTTTATTTTGTTTTCAGTTAAAAATAATAACAAATTCTTAACTCAAGATACATTAACTGGAGATGTAAGTTTTTTATTTCATTTTTTTATTATCAAAATAATGTGTTTATGTTTAAAACAAGAATAAATATTTGTCAGAGCGAATAGAAAAATAAACTTGTTTTTTTACCTCTGAATTAAGTTTATTTATCTCACCCCACTGACAGACATTTTTTTCCTTTGTTTTAAGAATGAATATTTTTTTTTTGTATTTTTTTTTTTTTTTTTTTATATCCTGTCATGAAAATAATGCTTTCTTTTTTAATTTACATTTTCCTAATGCAAAATGCACTTATGGTGCAATATAATCTAGACATGTTCTGGATCAGTTTTGTGCAGACCTGTTTCTGGTAGCTAAAGCTTGTTTCCTGGTTTGAGAGGAAGTAGTTCCTCCGTGCTGCAGCAGCAGGTCTGTATCTGAAGACTGATCCAGCTTCTCTGTCCAATAGCATAAGGACGCTTGTTTAAGTGCACCAATCAGAGCGTTCTTCTGCACCACCTGACACACCAGAACCACATGCAGGTTCTCCAGGCTGGATGGATTCATGAGCTGAAGGACAGAGACACAAACTCAAACCATTTATGTACTGAACAAAAATAATGTGCATCGTCATGTGATTACCTGTAAAACACCTTCTTTAGATTGAAAGTTAAATTTGCCAATTTGACTCTCATCTAGCTCCTGAACAGCGAGAGGCAGGCTGTTTGGGACAAACCTATAAAACAGGAAGGGAGATTTTTAATACGGTTAATACTTGTGTAATAACTGTGTGCAATAGTAATAGATATGCTAACCTTAAAAAAATACTAAAAGCAGTATTTAGACACGACATACTTTATATACTGTACATAAATTACAGTTTTCAACAGATGCTGATAGTGATGATAACAACCCGAGCATGACATGGGTCTGTATTAGTCCTGCAGAGTTTTACCTGTCAGCATTCTGTTTGTCGTCCTGAAGGGTCGTGATGAACACAGGAAGCTGTTTTGGAATCTCTTTCCGCACAGCGAACTCAAACTGCACCGGCCGCAGGTACAAATGAACTTCATCAAAGCCCGTCAGTCTGGCCACTGATTTATATAATCTAGAGCGACATGACAGAAGACACAAGACATGCAGGTGAGAGTCTGATGACTTCAGCTGCTTTTTCAGTCCTCATTTTAATAAAAGACCTAAGAGTAAATCAACTTATGAATATTTTAAAATCTTTATTACAAACTGAGGTCCATTAATGTTGTTATTGTAAATTGTGTTATTTATGTTTATTTAAATGTACAAAGTTAGAGGCAGCACATATATATTTATGTGTGTGTGTGTTACATTATATTTAAATGTAACCATTTTCATTTGTTTACAATGGCAAACTGCAATAGGCCATATTATGATTTTTTTTTTCATCTGAGATCCACTAACGTTATTTTTTTTGGACAAAAGCGGAATTTTAATACAGCACAATGATTTACTTTTTATACAATAATTTGATTTATTTACTTACTATTTAAAGGCAGCACTTGATGCTGTATTTTTGTCTTTTTTCCCCGACTAATATTATAGTTATTTTCACTAATATCTCTTTTTCCCCAAAAAACTCCAAATCATTTAATTTTCTATAATCATATCCCTCTCTTTCTGACTTTAAACATTAAAACAGTATATTTGCATGCTGTCATGTCTGTCAAATGGGCTTCAAGCTATTTGTGACCATGGACCACTAAACCAGTCTTAAGTCCCTGGAGTGTATTTGTTGCAATAGCCAGAAATACATTGTTTGGGTCAAAATAAAAAAAAAATTATTTTATGCCAAAAAACATGAAGTATCATGTTCCATTAAGAAATTTTGTACATAACCTTTTGT
Organism: Carassius gibelio; assembly: GCF_023724105.1. Lineage (NCBI taxonomy): Eukaryota > Metazoa > Chordata > Actinopteri > Cypriniformes > Cyprinidae > Carassius > Carassius gibelio. Next base: position 24,706,507 of record NC_068387.1, read on the forward strand.
AAATATATCAAAACTTAATTTTTTATTAGTAATATGTATTGCTAAGAACTTAATTTGGACAACTGTAAATGCGATTTTCTCAATATTTCAATTTTTTCAGATTCCAGATTTTCAAATAGTTGTATCTCGGCCTAATAAAGTCCTATCATAACAGACCATACATCAATGGAAAGCCATTTTATTCAGATGTTGTATAAATGATGTTTAAAAAGTTGTATGACAGGTATTGTGGTCCAGGGTCACATTTCTGCTTCATCCTGCATCGGGGAAATAACAGAAGGAACTGAATACTAGAACTGGATTGAAGTGTTGAATTCTGCATTAACAGTATAATGTATTTGGTTTTTAATTTTCAAAAATGAAGGAAAATTTGGACCGCTCAGCAGAAACTCAACTGGGCCAGGTGTTGGGTCTCTGCCGCTGATTCAGTGATGCGATGCCGGAGCGTGACAAGCTCCAGCAATGAGCAGAACGTCTTCAGCATGAACAGCTGTCTGTCTTTGCCCTGCTTCCTCTCCTGTTCCTCTGCAGATCTCACAACAGTCCGTCCCAGCTCTCTTACCAGGACAGGGTCCTCGATGAACCCTTCGGAGAACAACTAAAACAATACAGAACACTGAAACTGTATCGGACACCTCTTAAAGATGTTTGCATATCGATTATAACTTTATATCACTGTGAAGTGACAATGCATTGAACACAAAATTAAGCAGTGTGCTAGTGCAGAAAACAACCTTTGTCTGATGCACTTAAAAAATTATCATTAAGATGAACAAATAAGTATCTTTCTGACAATAAAATAGAAAAGACCTTTTCGTTTTTACCTATTATATCTCCTCTAAACATTACAAAAAGTTTGACAGTGGACTCTCAGTTTATTTGGAGAAACATAACAAGAGGACACATACATCTCTCTGGATCTGAGAGCTGTAGGTTGCACCAGGAGAGGAAAGCAAGTGCCAGTGTCGCAAGGCCATTTTCAGGAGACTTTGCTCCAGTTTGACTCTTTGAGAAGGTGTTTTCGATCTGTGCAGCTCACACAGTTCAGCAAAGGCCCGTTCAAGAGCCTCGTACAGCCGTGACGCCAAACACAATGAGGGGTGAATCTCTAAAAAATACACACTCTTCAAAGCAGGCCTGCAATGAAAGTACAAGGAGGTAAATACACACTACTGGTCAAAAGCTTGTAAAGATTAAGATTGTTTTTTTTTTTTTTTTTTTTTTTTTTTTATAATATTTACTGTGCAATATTATTACTGTTTAAAATACATGCTTTCAATTTTAATATACTTTAAAATGCATTTTCTTTCTGTGATGCGCAGCTGTATTTTCAGCATTACTCCAGTCTTCAGGGTCACAAAAATCATTCTAATATGCTGATTTACTGCTCAAGAAACATTTATGATTTAATATTATCACTGCCATTCAAAAGTTTGGGGTTACGTAAGATTTCAAATTAATTAATTAATTAATAATATTATTCAATAAGGATGCATTCAATTGTTCAAAAGTAGCAGTGAAGTCATTCATATTGTCACAAAAGATTTGTATCTAAAAATAAAACTGTTCTTTGAACTTTAATCATTAAGGAAGCCTAGAAAAATATAAAAAAGAAAGCGCAACAATTCTTAATTTCCACAAAAATATTAAGCACCAAAAACTGTTTTAACACTGATAATAATAAGAACTTTTATTAATAATTGAGTGCCAATAATAATAGATAATAATTATGCAGCAAATCAGCACATTAGAATGATTTCTGAAGGATCATGTGACACTGAAGACTGGAGTAATAATGCTGAAAATTCAGCTTTGCATCACAGGAATAAATTACGTTTTGAAATATATTAAAATATAAAACAGTTATTTAAAAATACATATACCGTATTTTCCGGACTATAAGTCACACTTTTTTTCATAGTTTGGCTGGTCATATGACTTATAGTCAGGTGCGACTTATTTATCAAAATTATCTTGACATGAACTGAGAGAAATGAACCAAGAGAAAGCATTACCGTCTCCAGCCGCGAGAGGGCATGTAATGTTTTCTCTTGGTTCTAAATAAATGTAACTTATAGTCCAGTGCGACTTATATATGTTTTTTTCCTCATCATGACGTATTTTTGGACTGATACGACTTATACTCAGGTGTGACTTATAGTCAGAAAAAAAAAAAAAAAAATATATATATATATATATATATATATATATATATATATATATATATAAATATATATATATATATATATATATATATATATATATATATTTTTTTTTTTACATGACTTTGGCATTGCTAACACCATGCTTCACTATAGTCGTTTCACGAATTACATGTATTACATTATGTGCTGAGTAAACAGGATACATTTGACTTTATCTATGTTGCATTTAAGGTTTATTATTGGGATATTTACCTGCTTCCACCGACTGATACCAGATGTTTAGGGATGTATTTTGGTGGCAGGCCGTATTCACTAGGACAGTCATTCTGTCCCTCCCTCCATATTCTCTCCAGATATTGTCTCTGCTCATCAATCTAATGTTCAGAAAACATCAGAGAAGGTGAAAGCTCAGGTGAGTTAAACATGATTAAAGAACAAATGTTCGGATACCTGATTGTTCAGCACTAGTTTGATGAGCTGTTGGTGGCTTTGGAGGCACACAATAGTGTCCCTGTAAGCTTGAACAAAATATCCAGCAGTTAAATCCATCTGTGGCCTTCTGTGCATGACGTCTGTGATGACCTGAGCCAACCTGAACCATTCATCTGGATCCGTGACATGCTGATATGCCTCCAAATAGCAATTCAAGAGCTGCAAACACAGGATGGCATTTTATCACTGACATAAAATATATTTAAATAGAAAACCTTTGTAACAATATTTCACAATATTACCGTTTCATTGTATCTTTAATCAAACGAATGCCACCTTTGAACAGCAGTGTATGGTAACATTACACATGACATTTAACTGCAGTCACCTGACACATACCTGGATTTTGTGCTCCAGAAAATCTTTTTCACATGTCCATATGTCTAAAAACACGGCTAACCGATCTACATCCATTCTAGCCAAGGCATAAAGTTCTCCTCCAGATCCGTCTGAGGCATGTGATTCTGACAGAACAACATGAAATGGTAATTGTGAAACACATATTATAAATTAAAGGTGTTTTTACACTGCTGAGTTATGCAAAAACGTGTTAAACCATACAAAAATATGACCATGTAGCATTAGAGATGACATCAAGCCCTCTTACTTTTTCTCATATTCAATCACCTGACGTTTAGAAGCAATCTTCACCCTCTAATCAATTAAACATAGCAAAGACCTATTGTTTTCTTGTTATTTTAGAATAACTGATATACTATTATTGTTTTGCTGAATATTTAAAATTTTATTTTGTTTTTAGATTTTTTAATTTCATTACTTTGTTGGTAATTTTGTGCTTTTTTATTGTAAAATTAGATTTTTTTTAATATGTCTAGTTTTTATAAAAGATTTTTTAGCTTATATAGTTATTTTAGTATTTCAAGTTTTCAAATTTTATTTAAAAAACTTTAATTGTTTCTCTCTCTCTCTCTCTCTCTCTCTATATATATATATATATATTTTTTTTTAAGTTAACATTTAAGTAATGAAAGAGCTTTTATAGTCTTAATTTTAGTTAAGTACCTTAATTTTAAAGTTTTGCTTGTTGCAAATTTCGTTGCAATATGAGTGAGTCATTAAAAGAGTTGTAAAAATGTATACGCTAGTAGACAATTTGCATATTTAATCATAAAAACCCACAGGAAGGAGCATTGAAGAGCTTCTGTCCTGACCTCTTCTCCTCTGTATGAAATGAGATGCTGTGAGCAGCAGATGTTGCTCCAGCTCCTCCAGGTCCATCAGGGCCACGTCATAGACGATGTAGAGACCTCGGTGGTCCTGCGTGTGGATGCAGCTCCCGTCTGTGCTGTAAAAGTCATGGAGGTTCTCCACCTCAGGAAACTCCATAAACTCTGCACAGTGGACCTAAAGCGGTGCGGAGATTTAACACTCTCTCCCTTTCACATAGCATTGTTTTTTTCCTTAAAACACTGCGTGAATCTGCAAGTAAGGAACCTTATAGTCAACTGGACTGTTGTAGATGTAGTGATGTGATCCAAGAGCTCTGTTTGAGCCATCGTCTCCTCTAGCAGCATTCATCCAGCCCGTCTCCTCCATACTTCTCACCAGATCTCCTCCAACCAGCTCCAGTCCTGCAGTGTCCATCACCAGAGTCCTCTCCACTGACCGCAGGTAGTTTAGCATGCTGAGACAGGTACGCTACACAAATAAACATATATATATATAACTAAAATAAAGCAAAACAAAACCCTTATATCGATACCAGGAGAAATAACTCATGCAAAACACTGCTTTCATGGAACCACCATGCTATTTATATGGCATAAGTTCACAAATATGAAATTAATTTAAAATAAATATTTTTTTACCAACATGATGAATTTAGTAGAGTATGGTGATCATTGCATCATTTTAATAAAACAACTAATTTAATAATAATGCTGTGATTATGATCAATAATATTATAATTGTGATTATGTATTTGCATGACACACTTCTAAATAATCATGGTATTACCATGTAAAAAAAAGAAAACACTTTTGCATGGTACACATTTTAAAAAGTATGGTAAAACTCTGTTGCATTTTGACGCTTCTGTAGATGGAAAGATCATAACCTCTGAAATCTTCTATATCTATAATGGCAGTTTTTGACAGTGTTTTACCTTAAGTTCTCTGATCCTGAGGTGTCTCAGGTAGATTAAAGATGCATAAGCTCCTCTGACTGTTACAGGATCTTCAGCATCTTCATCCTTCTCAAGACGATGAGCACCACTGCTTTCACCAGCAATGCTAGAAAACAGAGGGCTGTTGACAGATACCCTCACACACACTCACAGACATATTTCAGTGTTTGGAAAATTACCCTTTATTCTTTTTCTCAGAGTTTTTCTGATCTGTGTATTTAGATAAATTAGAAGTCTGTCCAGGGGCCACCTGGGAACACAGGAAAATAATGTGCATACAATTAAAAAAATATGTTATTGTTTTAAAGTTAACAGGAAGGATTAATATTTTCATTATTTCTAACAAAGTACACTAAAGAATTGTTCACAATAAGACCAGGACAGGAACATGTATTTGAAAAGAAAACAGAGTCTATTGGTTACACAGATGTTCACCTGAAACATGTTTTCTGTGTCGTAAATGCTTCTCCATATGTCAGAAGTTTCTTTGAGAGTCGCTGTGCTGACGGATGAATGTTTTGTGGCTTCTGGTTGACAAACAGATGCAATGTACTGCTTCAAAGCATCAGTCACTTTCTGAAGATCGGACTCCTTTAGAAGAAGTGCAAAACAGGACCAGTATAGTAATGCTGTATACACAACTAAAGACAAACTGCATGTGTGATAGAACTAATACTGACATTAACCCCCCAAAAAATGACGAAAAATGTTTAGTGCATTATGTAAAGTTGTGGTAAATTCAGCCTTTCACCTCCAGGAACTTGCTGTGCATCTGGAGAAGTTCATCCATTGATCTGAGCTCCTTGAGTTTAGCCATTTGTTTTTGTTGCCAGGGATCTCGCTTTGGTTTCATCTGTTTGTTTCCCACAGGACAAACAGTGTCATATTGTCATCATTTTACATTATGAATCACCACATCTAAAAACACTGTTCGCTTGTTTGACCTGTATATGAGGAATCCAGTTGGACTCTTTTCTGAGCGTCATGTTTGGACTCTTTCTCCCCCACTTCCTCTCTGTTGCTTCAGTGCTAACATACTGCAAGAAGGTCTTCATCACCTCCTGATTTTTAAACACAGTCCTGAACAGGTAGTTAACCTTCACAAATCACAAACAAATTATAAATAAACAACATTATCAATAATAACCATCTATATTTTCATAATGTTTGAGAATTCATCATATTGTAGACTTCATTTTAAAGAAATAGTTCACACAAAAATGACAATTTGCTGAAAATTTACTCATTCTTAGGCCATTGAAGAAACACTTTGTATCACTTGCTCACAAATGGATCTCTGCAGTGAATGGGTGCCGCCAGAATGAGAGTCCAAACATCTGATCATCACAATAATACACAAGTAATCCACACCACTCCAGTCAATCAATTAATGTCTTGTGAAGCAAAGAGCTGTGTGTTTATAAAAAACAAATCTATCATTATGATTTTTTTTTACAGCAAAATAATTAATCTTGTCTGAATCAGGAAGAAAAATCTGCACAGATTAAGCACAATTTACAAGCAAAAAAAGATCTAAACAAATATGTGCGTGGATTTTGATGTGAGAGGACAACAGGAGAAGGACTTCTTCCCTAAAGGAAATGTTATTTTGAATTATGGACTTGAATCTTTGCCAGAAACTATGGTTTAAATTTAGAAAAATCTTAATGGTGTATTTCTTTCTTACAAACATTCAGCTTTTGGCTTCACAAGACATTAACTGATGGACTGGAGTGGTGTGAATTACTGTGATGTTTTTTATCAGCTGTTTGGACTCTCATTCTGACGGCACCCATTCACTGCAGAGGAAGTGATGGAATGCTAGATTTCTCCAGATCTGTTCCTATGAGGAAACAAACTCATCTACGTCTTTTATGGCTTGAGAGTACATTTTCAGCAATTGTAATTTTTAGGTGAACTTTTATTTTATTTCCTTTTAATTTATTATTCATTTTTGGTTTTCACATAAATTCATCGTAATTAAATCAAGATTACCAGACTGAATAGCTCCATTTCATCTCCAGCTGTCTTGATGGTTCTGGTTTTATACTGGATGTCAAAATGTGACAGGAGGAAGTCCAGCTGGGTTTTAAAATCCTCTATATCGGTCGAGTGCAGAGGGACTTCTGACACCGATACAAATACTCCTGGATGGGTCAAAAACAGAGGAACATGTAGGTTTGTAACAATTCACTCGACTCATGATGCGATAAAATTCACAATATTGATTACATTTTTTTTTTTTTTTACAAAATGAAATTTAAGAAAAATTATAAATGAAAAAGTGTCCTTTTTTTGGGGTGGGGGACAAAATGCAGCATATTTCTTTGTGAAATTAAAAATATGTCAAATAACAAAACTAAATTGAAATTTAAAAACAAACCCCAAATAAAAAAATTAAAATAAAAGAAATCTCTTCATATATATATATATATAAAAAAATAAGACTTTGCCTGCGCTCATTAGATTTAAAACTAGAGGCAACCACTGTGTTTTAATCACAGTCCCAACAAAGATTCTACATACATGCAGCATGAGCATTTCTAATCTAAATTAGATTGTATAATTTCTAAATTTGAAGCAAAAACAGAACGGTCTGACTTTAATTTTGTGAAACTATAAAGCATCAGCACAAACCAAAAAATGGCTCCTGCATCAGCAGCACCATATGCGTGCGTCGCGGTACTTTTGTGAATGCACATTGACGACTGATACATCGGAGAAGAAATTGTTGAATAAAATCATTCTTTTTGTTTTCTTTGCAAACAAAAAGTCTTGTCGTAGCTTTATAATATTACAGCTGAACCAATGATGTCACATGGATTATTTTAACAATGTCCTTACAGCCTTTCTGGGATTTGAAGGTGATAGTTGTGTTGCTGTCTATGCAGGGTCAGAAAGCTCTCGGATTTCCCCAAAAAGATCTTAATTTATGTTCCAAAGATGAACAAAGGTCTTACAGGTGAGTAATTAATGACAGAATTGTAATTTTGGGGCGAACTATCTCTAATCTTGATTTCAACTAAAATACAAAATAAAATAAAACAGTTCTTTACCATCAAAATAAGCAGATGTCGTCAAATCTACAGTATTGGACATCTGATCCTCATTCCATTGGGTAGAAGGGAGATAATGAAGAACCTACAACCAACATATGATACAAATGTAAAACCACCTTGTTCTTTTAATCATCATTAGTTGTTAGTTGACAAATATCCTCCCTACCAGAATTAAAGAATTCAGAAATCTTAAACTTTCACATATGCTCTCCTTCATTCTTGAATATTTGGTTAGATTCTTATGTATTCTCACATGCAGAAAGTTGTGGATGCTTTTGACAGAGTGCAGATGGCAAATGAGCCACTGTAGGTAAATGATGACATCTTCCTGTGTGACCACGCTGACAGGGCTCTCCAAACCCAGCAGGACCTTCTCTCTGGACACCGCAAGACGACGTGCCCGTTGCACAGAATCCTCAAATTCACTGGTTAAATGTGTGATCTGTTTCTAAACAGAGCAATAGGGACATGAGGAATTGATTCATTTTGTCTATGAATGCACAAAAAAATTCTAAAATGCAGAAATTTTATACTTTATATTGAGGATATAGTTTCTCCAGGACAGTGGAATGGTGGCCGAATCTCCTCCATCTCAGCATCAGCTGGTATTTGCACTGTGCCAGTTTATAAGTTTGATCTGTGTAAAACTGTTGAGAATGGAGTCAAAAAGATCAGAAATGTTTTCACACACACGATTATAGTGTGAACACAATAAAACAGCTCATAAGCAACCTGATGCAGCAGTAAGGGCAGACTATCAGGTGTGTACTCTTGGGTCAGACAGCTCTCCATCTCTCTCTGAGCAACTTCTGCTTGAGACACAACAGGCTTTGTGGATGAAACCTAAAGTCACAGGTCATTTACAACAAGAAATGTCAAATAAACAGCTGCAGGCACATGCATGATATTAAAAACCTGAATAAGAACTGAAATGACTCTAAAAACTCACTTGCAGTGCTTTGAGGAGCACCTGCTGCCTCTCCATACGAAAGTAAGCCACATCTTTTGGAATATGGACAGAGCTGAAAAAGTTCGCAAGAGCAGATCATAAAAAAATGCCCTCATCCTCAGGCCATCCAAAACAGAAAAGATCTGAAAAAATGTAACCTTACATCACTTGCTCACCAATGGATCCTCTGCAGTGAATGGGTGCAGATCTGATAACATTACAATAATCAACAAATATGGATTATTGATTATGGAGTTGTAATGGAGTGTTGTGGATTACTTGTAATGTTTTTATCAGCTGTTTGGACTCTCATTCTGACGGCACCCATTCACTGCAGAGGATCCATTGGTGATCAAGTGATGGAATGCTAAATTTCTTCAAATCTGTTCTGATGAAGAAACAAACTCATCTCTTGGATGGCCGGAGGGTGAGTGAATTTTCATAAAATGTACATTTTTGGGTGAACTATTCCTTAAATAATATTCTGGTCTATTGGATACATCAGGAGGGAAAACAATAATCAATCAATTATAAGAGCATAAGGCAAACAATATTATCCTTCCACATCAAATGCATGTTGGGATATGAATATATCAAAATACGAAATAATCAAGTTCTATGACATTTTTAAATATGTAAATGTACATTAACTAACGTTAAGCATTACATAATTCGGTTAATAAGGATGGTTAATTACACTAATTAAAGTTAAGAACGCTATCATCTCACCTGTATGGTTTTGAGGATATTTTTTGTAAAATCTCTTTATCCTCAATCTGAGTTTTCAGAGCTTCAGTCTGAGCAGACAGTTCTTCTTCCAGCTGCTCTACTTTCACTGACGAGCCGAATCTATATTTCTGTGACATCTTCAAGTCACAATCCCAGTTTTATCGTATTAAATCACGTTCCGTCCTTACAACTCTGTATTAGTTGTATGTAGAGCAGTCTACAGCGCGTTCAAAAGCTATAAAATCAAGAAAACACAAGAGAACTTTAAAAGTGTCTCTACTGTATAGACGTTTGATACAATGTATTAGTGTTTGAGCAGTTGCTATAGAGACGCCAGACGCGCACGCACAAACTTTTAAAGAATGGCGGTAAATCACAGCTTCAGATCTAAACTTTGATTGGCGCAAGAAGTTACATATCACAGAACTTAATATAGCATACAGCTAGGGGCTCAAAATTAGAACTGTCAAACCAATCAAATGAGTAGTGTGGGACTATTTGATTGTTCTATTCTTGTTTGGATTGATTCCAAATTGTCACAGGAATTCCAATGGCATCCCTTTAGGCATTCTTAGCACAATATATATATATATATATATATATATATATATATATATATATATATATATATATATATATATATATATATTACATCTGGAGAGCAAATAATAATGAAGGCAAATTAAGATATTTGATCCTGTAATTTATTCGTCTTTTAACCTACAGAGGGCGATGAAAATTCAGTCAAGTGACTCTTAATGTGCTGACACAAGCAAAGAGGACAAATCTGTCTCAAGTGAATACATTAAGTCATTAACAATAGATTCTTCTTTTTTATTTACTATATTTCAGATGAAAGAGTTATAATAATGATCTTATAAAATGCAAGACATCAGACAGCTTCCAGTTGAATGAGTGTGATGTTAATATGCTGCAAATCAAATATATATTTTGTAAAAAAAAATATATATATATATATCATATATGTCTATAATTTTCAACCTACTCCGAGAATCTTTCCAATCAGCTTGTTTTTAATGTTGAAGTCAAATCAGATCCAGCTTCTATGGATTTAAATAGCTCAACAATCCAAGTTGACTTGGATACAGAAGCAGCGATTGGTTCGCCGATAGCCAATCAGAGATCCCCCAACAAGGTGCTGCTGTCCCACTGATGAGTGCACAATGACGGCACATTTTACTGCTTTTGTCACTAGGGCTTGTTTTCTTCCCTGCAGAGAGCAGTAAAACATTATGAATGATTTTCTTAAAACACAATCAATCCCACTGATTGTGCAGCGCGCATGATTGCTACGCGTGCATGAATACACACTCATTTTGGACAAATATCAGCAATCGAATAACAACAGGGGCTCTATCAGAGTGAACATTTCATACATTTTCATAAGACAGGTCCCCTTGGTAACCGTGGACAATCTGGATGCCCTTCATAGAAGGATAAACTAGAAAAAGAAAAGGCTTGGCAAAGGTTTGAACCTTCTTGGAAGCTCTAGGCTGAATCCAGACACCAGTCATCTCTTTAGACCTGGTCAATTTGGGAAAGTGGTTAGAAGCATGGAACAAAATCCCAACCCTTAGAAAATTATATTCTGATTAGATTTTCGATGTTATTTGTTGCAATCCAAACTCACTTCACTTTCACTGTCAAGAACAATAAAAGCAACTCCATGTTCTGAGGTTATTTTTTAAACTGTCAAAACTGGGGCTTCACAGGAAGAAAATGGGGTGAGAAATTTGAATGCATGTGTTTGAGCAAATATGAGCCTCATAACCTACAGAATTTATAGTGTGAACCCTGTTCTGTTTTTAAAAAGAGTATTTTAGATGAGAGCTATGGCCTGGAGAGTAAGCAGGGTTTTCATTAAATTAACTCTATGTGCATTCATGAACCATAGAAAACCGTGCCACCAAAATCAAATAAATGAAAGGGTGTTTGTCAAATGACCCTTAGAGCTCATTGCATGTTGTTTGCAATTACGCAAATAACGGTTTAAAAGCATTACATTTTCCAATCTGGTAATCAGACAGATGCACAGGCATTAAAGAAATAGTTCACCCAAAAATGAAAATTTGCTGACAATGTACTCATTCTCAGATCATTTAAGATTTAGATGAGTTTGTTTCTTCATCTAAACAGATTTGGAGAAATTTAGCATTACGTCATTTGCTCACCAATGGCTCCTCAGGGTTGTCTTTAACTTCAATCTTTTGCTTCCAGGTAAAATAGATGTATATTGCTCCTTCCAGTGCTAAAGGGGTCTCATTTGAATGCACTACTCCTTTAAAATCACTTGCTTCTGTTACAACAAAATTAAAATAAAGACTACAGAAATGCATTGTGTTGTACAAGCTTTATTTACATGCACCTTGCCTTGCAGTATTTTGTGTACATTATCCAAATTGAAATACAAAGGTAAAGTCAAGCAAACATTGAGTGGACGATAACAAATGGCCAATTGTTTTGAGGTTTTACACACGCAGATTACGTTCTCACATTTCATGTTAATTCCCTCTTTAAGATTCACTTTCAAAATGAATAAAAAATTATTAGCAAAAAAATCTGAATTGAAAACATTTAAAGGCAGCAAATTATAATGCTGAAAAGGTATTACACAATATGAAGTAAACAAAGGTAAATCAAGCACAATCCACTTTTTATAGTCATCTTAAATTCTGAGACTCTGGCTGATAAAAAGCAGATAAAAAAAAAAAATCAGTGCTAAAGAAGCTTATGAAAATTATGGGCGTGAATCTAACCTTAACAAAAGGTACATTCCAATGTGATGTTAAAACAACATTAGGTGTAACTGCTGAAACATCTGCAAGTTGTCCCTGAATGGCACTACTATTTCATCAAACGGAGTAGCTGCATTACTTCTAATCAGCCTTGAATTTGGTTGTCTGGCATGTTCAAGATCAACAGTTAAATACAGTACAACATAGGAGCTTTCTTACATAGCTTATCCATACAGACTGTAATACTACAATGTGGCTGCCTTTCATTTTAAAAACTATACGGATGTTTAAAACACACTGCCATCACAACTGCTACACACTTTCCATTAGCACCAGCCATTGTGTAGATATATACACATAAATGCTGAGAATGTGACATGCCAGCCATATGTACTGATCCAACACAATTTCACTTAGCACCAAATGCGCTTAACTTCATTTTTTTTCCTGCTACAAATACACAAACATCTAGTGGTCCTTAATCAACGTTCCAAAATTGATAACTGTCAATATACCTTATCTGTAGAGCGAATCCAATATTTATGTGTATAGACACATATATTTTTAGTGTACAGCACATTCACATAAGCACTACGGGCCTCATTCATGAAATACAAGCACAAAAGAAATGTATGATTTAAAGAGAAATTTGTAAACCTACTTTTAGATAAATTGTTGCATGCATGTCAATGTACAGTAAATGCACAAAAACACTAAAATGGCATTGAATGCAACTATTTAAGAACTATTTAGAGATGTGTAAATTGTTAAAAGAAAAAACATTGATTTTACAAACCATTTATACAGCCATGACTTCATGAATGAGGTCTTATGTGTGTGTGTGTGTGTGTGTGTGTGTATATACATAAAGAAATACCAATATTTAGCTCATAATCTATCTAAAATGGTTGACTCCAGAAGTGATCGCAGTTTAGAGGTGGCGGAGATGCTCGTGTTCAAGAACTCAGAGCAAGATAAATGCACAGGTTGTGTTAGGAAATCCATAGGAAACATTGACCAACTAGTTTCATACAGCAGAACATTAAATATATAGCTTATCATCATATCATAGTTCTCTTTTCCATAAAAGGAGTCAACAATATATTGTTCACCGTTTTCACAAAAACACAACCTCTTCCCTTTTTTCAGCTTCACACACAAAAAAATAAAATAAAAATAATAATTATTGGAGAAAGAGACATTTTTCATGGCAATTTTTCAGACAACAGAAACATTCTCAAGAGTTTGTGTTGTAAACAAGCCATTGCTGCAATTGTCCTGAGGACTAGTTTGGCAAAAGGCAAGTGTTTGTTTCAAGGACTACAAATGTATTAATATTGATCACGGTTACGAGAAACTACAACAAACTAAGGTTATCTATAGACTACAGTTGACTTTCAATGGGGATAAAGTATCACAACGACAGGCCTAGACGAAAATGCAATGGTTTGCCAAAGTGACACTACCAAAAAAAAGAGAATATTTGTCATTTCTCTGCAGTGCAATCTGCCGTAGGAACCAGTTGACTAATTCACAATTCTTGCTTGGTTTTCAAACTGACCCAAATCTTTCCACACTCCCAAATGCTTTCATAAGAGATTCTTACTGTGTAGTCAACTCATACGCAGTGGTGAGTTTTCTAGATGGGATTCTTGGGTTCAGTTGCCCAAGACTTCATATACTGATAACCTTCTCTCCATGACCCTCCACTTGTTGTAGGTACAGTTGACCAAAGAGAATTCAAGATTCTCATTTGGTTTCTGACTGAACAACTCTTTCCACATTCCCAATTGCTTTCATGAAAGCCCGGTTTACTAATGAGTATTCAAGATATTTGATTGGTTTTCAAACTGACCCGACTATTTTCAAACTCCGAAATGCTTTCGGATTTTGTATTCTAGATGGACTAAGGGAAGTACTGTTGGCCAAGCCTTCATATATAAACAACCTTCTCTCTATGGTACTGCGCTTACAGTATTCCAGCAGCCGAGTTCAATACCTTGTCATTGGCGTTTAGATTAACCTGCAAGCACTTCAAGGTTAAATTTGTTGAAACTCTTCACAATGTCCATCAAACCAGCCTCAATCATGGCAATACAAAACATACAGCCACAAAACTACAACACCAACTGGGTAAATCATTGACATTGACTCATTCCAACAGATGTCAAGTAGCTTTTCTACAGCATAATGTACAGTTGCTTTGAAGTGGACAGTTGGCTCAAATGCAGTGTTCTGCCCCATCCCTACATTCCTGGGACTGGCTGGATCAACCTGGTACCCAGCTTTGGGAGGAGGTTCGTTTGGTACGGGAGAAGCTCCCTGATGTCAGGTTAGCATTCTGAGTGGAGATGAGATGCGAATCGAAGCTGAACTCCAGGCTGTCAGCATCCATCAGATCATTGCGGGTGATGGCATCCATGTCACAATCAAAACTGCCACTTAATGCCTCGAGATCCAAGTCAGATGGGAATTGGTCCTGAGACACCGACTGAATGGAGGTCATGCTGCCATTGAGACCTGCCAACAATGAATCGGAAGAGTTGAGCTGCATAGATGTGCTTCTGAAGGGAGACTGTTGGAGATGTTGCTTCATCAAGCTTTGGTAGTCTGACTCGCTGCTTGAGACAGAGTTCATCCACCATCCAGATGGCGACACCTTCTTTAGCCCCAGTTGTCCTACAGGCCCAGCCTGATTGGACATCATAGGGTCATTACGCAGCAACAGGGCACTACGACGGGCATTCTGGGAGGAAAGGGAGGCACTGGCTTGTGACATTAGCGGATCAGATTGAGTAAGAAGGACATCACTGTGACTATTGGACTCGGAGCTGAGCAAGTCCTGCAGACTTGGATCACTAAAGAGGGAACCGCAGGAGAACGTGGCCTGCTTGTTTTCCTGGATCGTTTGCATTGGAGACTGCCTCAGGCCAGTGACGGATGGAGGGCTAAACATGGAGTTGGTGCCATAGCTGCCAGAGGGAATTGCCAGACTGCTCCCAGAGCAGCTGAAGGTAAACACAGGGCTTCCCTGTAGGTTGGCCCCACTCTCGTCTTGGCCCGGAGACTGGGAAGCTGTCAGGCTGATGTTATCTAGAAGGTCATCCATTAGGTTGTCGGAAAGGCCATCGTTGAGATTCATGGTTCCTGCAAGATCAGCAAGACGGGGTAGTTCTATTAGTCCAGTGGATGGAGACATACTACTAGGGCTCGAGTACAGCATGGGCGACAGGGGCGAGTCATCATCGGGAACTTCATCCACCTCCAGGTTGGCCAGAATTGGGGAAAGGCGTCCACTTAGGGTGCTTGCATTAGAATTAGTGCGGGAACGGAAATCCGTCCAAGCATCGAGCTCATCGCTACTGCGGGAGGTCGGGCTGCCGGTCCATTTGGACAGGCTGGAGGAACTCTCAGAGCTTCCATCTTGAGTAGCCTGAAGAGCGGCCTTCTTCTTTGCGGCACGGCCACGGGCGCTCTTGATGAGCTTATTACTGTTGTCCATGGAAACAGCACGTCTCCGTGGAGCTTTACCCCCTTTTCCACCATCAGGGTTGACAATCCACCAAGAACTCTTTCCTGTTCCTTCATTCTGGACCCGGACAAAGCGACTGTGGAGTGACAGGTTATGTCGTATTGAGTTCTGTAAAAAGAGAAGAGTAGATAATGAGCTGTGCAAAATAAGACATGCCTAAAACATTCACATCTGGTTTAATATTAACAATCTGGTCATTAAGAAGCAGAATAATGGCCTAATGCTAAGTGAGGAACAATGCCACTCTGACTTGATTGCTTTAACCAGAGAATGAAGAGTCATGTGACCCCTCTGACCAATAGAGTCCATTTGTGTAGATCAAGAATTTAAAGCCTAGGTCTTCAACTCCTGCTGCTGTGGAACCATTGACCTGCGAAGTTCATTTTCAACCTGCTTGTGTTTTTTGAAGAGACCTTGATTAGCTGATTATTAGTTAATAAGGATATAAACAAATAAACAAGTAAATTAATTAAACAAAAAAAAAAAGAATATATTAGGAAAATAGCAAAGGACTGTTCTCATTTGAATTTCACACACACGGTTCAAACTGGTCTGGTCTCTGTGGTCAACACCAAATCAACAAGTAAATCAACCCACTCTATGCTGTCTGTTGGGCTGAGCAGATAATTGGTCTTCACTGTGCAATTCATCTGGGTAACTTTGAGTGTTCGGCTTTTGGCATTTGCAAAAAAAAAAGAAAAAGAAAAAAAAGAAGCTATTCTGTAGACACACCAGTGCAATCACTAATGAACCACCACATTTAGCAACCAGGATATTCAAGGTAGTAATACACCCTATGAACAATCAAAAATGCATCCTACTGCAGAGAAAGCTGAAAGATTAATGGAGAATTCCACACTTGTGTGAAAAGTTTAAGAGTGCAGTGAAGTGAAGCTGCATTAATGCGGACTGCAGAACAGAAGGTACAGCAATCCATAATGCAGCATAAATGGATGTGATAAAATTCAGAAGCAAGACATGCTTTTCATTTTTGATGAATAGTCAATCAGACAGAGTCACCTTACCAACCTGTGTCTGAACCTCTCAGAGTGAATAGGCTGACCTCATGACACTTCACTTCCATTAATGCCTTTTCTCCAAGTCCATTAATGAATTTAATTTAATACAGAACTTTCTCCTCTCCAAGAAGAACATGTTTCCTAACTCATTCTTAAAGTAAAGTATGCAAGCAGTTTTCCATTTTCTACTTTGTTAAAATGGCTAACTGAATTGATTGGATTGAGAATCTAATCTAAGACATCCATCAGATTGTTTGTTAACATTTATTACAAAACAGAACATTACCAACTAGACTTGGAATAAGAACAGTCAATCTTCAATGACAAATTGAATCAGTGTTCAAAGCAGTTAGAATAACTAATTTATCCATGTTTGATTTTCCTGCAATTGGAATAACAATTAAAACTGATATTTTTACATAGATATTTCACATACATTCTGTTAATTATATCCTAATGCTTTTGAGGTTAAAATCTTGACAGGTTTCATGAGATTTACCCCTTCATAAAATTTGCATTGGTATCCTACTGCTTAAGTAGAGTGTCAGATTATGTGAATGTATGTAGCACTGAAAAAATCCAAATCTACACAGGACCATGAAAAATTACTCAGAGGAAAAGAGGGGCTGAAATCATCTGAAAGCCATGATGCAGTCTCTTTTGAGCAAAGCACCACTCAGAACAGCACTGGAGCGCCGCCAGTTTACACACAATGCTGTCTCTCAGAGTCAAACACCGAAGCTCTTCACACGTTGCTACACACTGACCTACATAGTTTCCAGTCAGCTGATTGCTTCTTATGCTGTAGCCAAGAGCCAATCAGAAGTGGAGGTGGGGACGAAACCGCCAATGGCAACCCTGACACTGACGATATACCCATGGTTTCTGTTTTTTTCCTCGTTCAGTGGCAGGCAGATGCAAACACTCTGCACGATGGCTTTATCTGCACTGAGTACGGCTGACTGTTCCAACAATCTGCTTGGACCTTTTTAACAGAATCACCTATATGTCTGTTTTAGCAAATAGACAGGATTTAAACATTCAACCTACATGTTACTATGGACTGCTATCATTATGATGTATAAAATATACATTGGCTCTCAAATGATTACACAAAAACGGCAAAAGTTATTCAAATGATGCATATTGTGTTAATATTAAATACAACAAATTTTCAATATATAATATCATTTCTCAATTTGATTTATATGTAAATAAAGGAATAACAAACTAAAAATAAATGTTATATATATATATATATATATATATATATATATATATATATATATATATATATATATATATATATATATATATATATGTGTGTGTGTATAAAAATTGTATGTCTAGTTTGTGAAGCTGTCAAGTCATCTTTTTAAATGTGATATCTGCACAACAGCCTTACATCTGCAGGAATGCACATGGATTGCTCGAGCATCCATTAGACTTGATTTCATTCCAGGCCAAGATAATCCCTCAAATCAAACAGGGCTGATAAAAAATAAAAAAGTGAGCAGAGTATAAATCCTTTATTTTTGTTGTTTGTTTTCACAAAAAAATTTGCAATCCTAATGATCATACAAAGAATGATTAGTGAAACGGTTATAAATATTGCTGGGTCTCATTCTTTTCATCACACTTCAATAGTTTCAGCCATTTAAAAGCTCTTTATCAGAGGCACCTTCTTCAATTCATCTGCTGTAACGCCCGTTGGCATGACCACAACAGCATGCTCTTTATCAGCAAACCACGCGACTACTGTACTTGTCCACATTTCCAGCATCTTTATAGCACCCTGTAAGAACTGAGTAACTATAGGGGTGAATTCTGGTAAATTGGATACTTTTTGCCATTGAAATGTCCCAATTAACCTCAAAGCCACCCTATTAGCTGCAACAAATGGAATTTGAAAACATTAACAGTCCTGACATGCACTTAAAGCAAGACGAGGTTGTTAAAACCAGCCCGTCTCTTTGACCTGACGTACCTTCCATCCTGCAGAGCTGTTGCTGTCACCTTTGTCCTTGAAGTATGCCACATTCCGGACCATCCAATCATAAATCTGGGCCAATGTCAGCCGTTTCTCGGGCGAGCTCTCGATGGCTTGTGTGATGAGGTCAGCGTAGGAATAGTTTCCCCAGGCGTTCCTGCGGGCAGAGGATTTTCTGGGCTGCTGAGGAATCAGACCGTTGATGCTGGAGTCGTTGCATGCAGGCAGAGCATGTTGGGAAGATACAAGAGAGCCGTATGGGTCTTTATCACTGACGGCTGCACTGGTTTCTATAGCAGGAGCAGCATCAGGAGCTTGGTTTCCTTCTGTCACACTGACGGGATTTGATGCGCCTGCAATGCCACTAGATGCTTGTGCATCATCGTCAGTGCCATTTTCATCCACCTCTTCCTCAGGAATGATTCCCACATCTGCTGGTTCTGCTTTCCCACTATTTGACTCCGGTCTGGGCAGAGGCCAGGTGCAGGACCTGGGCCTTTTTTGGGGCTCGAAATCAGGGTCTATGTCGACGTCCACAGCCAAGGGCTTATCTATCTCCTCTGCCATATTTCTTCAACTTCTTCCAATGAATGATGTATGGACGGGTTTTCTGAATACAACAGCAGCAGTGGCCTCGTGCATGCCATCAATGGGTCACTTCTAGAGTGCACGTTTCATTGCGGGACACTTAGGGAATCGAATTGATGTCGTGAGATGTTTAGGAATATTTACAAACGCATCCATGGCCACTTCCAGCACACCGAAGTATTAGTTTATAAATCTCGTTAGATTTAAGCATTAAATAAACGACGAAACTAGCGAAAATGCCGCTATTCGACGCGTTTAATGAGCTTCCGTGGTTCAAAAGCATAAAGAATGGAACAGAGCCGACGGTAGATTTAGGTAAATTGTTGCATGACGTCGCGCCGCGAATGTGTTACATTGTAACATTACATCATAATGCGAATGTTACATTGTTTCGGAACGCAGCTGCGCGCCTTTTAAAATCGCTGATTTAAAGCGACCAGAAGGGCTGTACGTGCGCGAAAGTGTCCTCAAACGATCAAGCCATACCTCCACAGCCGTCCTGCTGCAAATCAGCACGAATGAGTCCTAACACACACACGATTTTTCCCAATAAAACTCCATGATCCCTGTTCCATGTCGGAGCGGAGCAGGACGTTGAGTCCCGCAACCCGGGCGATCCAGCACTGCCAAAGCCCCTAATGCGCTGCTGCTCCGCTGCAAACTACTGAGAAGAACAGCAACACAAAGAACATCCGCCCCCTGGAATCAGTCGGAGGAACTGCTTCTTAAAGAGCTCACCACCCAATATCACACACACGTCATCTGCACATCACACAGATATGCCATCGCAAAAGCTCTTATTTTATACACTCTCTCGAACAAATGGCTTCTAGACAGACTACGTGCCTTTCGATAGAAAGAAATAAGACGGCGTTCTCTTAAGAAAATGCGACTGGGGAAATAATAATAAAAAAAAAAAAACAGAAAATCTCATATTTCTAAAGCAAAACGAAAAAAATAACTTTTAGATTAAAAATTAAATGGTTTTAAGACTATTAAGAGTAGGCTTCTTATATGTATAATTCATTTAATGAAAATCAAGCATAACATATATATATAGATAGATAGATAGATAGATAGATAGATAGATAGATAGATAGATAGATAGATAGATAGATAGATAGATAGATAGATAGTTTTTTTGACCATTCATGCAAAGCTATTGCTGTTCAGTTGCAAGTCAAAAGTAACTGTGATTGCACACTTTTCTTCAACAAATCACACAATTTGAGGAATCATTCATGGACAATGTGTGCTACAGTCGAAATACACACCAAAATGTATTCCTTAAAATCTGGGGTTAGCTAAAATCCCTAATCCTAAATATGAGCTGATTTAGCAAGTACTTCCAATGAAACCACCTCCGACCATCTCTTCTTCATTAGAACAAAATATACATGACTAATTTTCTCATTTTATGTTTTGGACACAAATAATGATGAATGAACCACATCAACATCACAGACCTGAAACAGAAGCACTAGAGAAAGCTTCAGAATAATCAGACATCAATAAAAATCATTTTAATGCAAACAATCTTAAATAGGTTGCATATCAGCTGTTTGACAACTATGGGTTGTCAATAAAATATTCCACAAACCATTTTTATAATCAGAAAGGAGCCTGATTTCAAAAAACATCTGTAGCAAACTTCAACAAACCTTTGCATTCTTTCAAGACCAAACCTCAAAAAGAGGCTAGTCATATTTGCATGTGCGTTTATAAAGTGCAGCATTATTCCATACAGTTCTGATTAAAATACCGTCCTCACCAAATCAAAGTGGAGTTGATCCCAGAACCTCATGAGAGGCTGAGTCTTATGATAGTTGAGATGGCCGCTGTACATGGAGTTAGTAGTGATAAAAGCTACTTAGAGCTCCGATCTCCTGCAACCCAGTACTCCTCTGTTTGCATCTCAGTAAGGCGAGACACAGTCCTCTGGAACGCAAACACCTCCTCTTCTCCTGTGAAGATCGCCAGTGAGCTGCCGGCATCCTGATGCATTGAAAGAGAAAATTAAATCACTGCCGCCCATTAATGTGAAGAGATTGTCACATCAAGGTTAAAGATCAAAGGATTCTTAAAATCCTGCTCAACCACAGGTCAGCCAAGATGCAGAGGAGTTTGTTTTCAATAGAGAAAGAAAGCAATGTTACCGATTATGGACTGTTTTAGACAGAAGCAACAAATTGAAGTTAAAAACATCTAGTTTTAATTTTATTTTTCTAAAAAATAAATAAAATGGCTTCACAAGAACTGTGAACTGAAGTGGTGTGGATTACCGTGATGTTTTTAATAAGCTGTTTGGACTCTCATTCTGACGGCACCCATTCACTGCAGAGCATTGTGATTCAAGTGATTCAAATCTGTTCCCATTAAGAAACAAACTCATCTACATCTTTAAGACCAGTAAGAGGTTTTATTTTGGAGTATTTCTTTTTTTTTTCCCAATAATTTCATGACAGTTTAGCACACCCCACCTACCATAACGAAATCAAACAATCTCAATAGTAATTTAATGACTCTCTTTCTGCCAAGTCCTATTAAGCAACAAAGGTTTGGGGTCAGTAAGACTATTTAAAAATAAATTAATACTTTTACGCTATACTATGCTAAAAATTCAGCTTTGCATCACAGAAATAAATTATATTTTAATATTTATTCAAATAGAAAACAAGTATTTTAAATTGTAATGATACTGCACAATATTTACTATAGACACTTCTTCCAGAAACAAAGAAAAAAATAATCTTACCAACTCCAAACGTTTGAATAGTATAAGTATTGACAGATATAATTTAATTGGCTTCTCTCAGATTTATAATAGAATTCCAAAGCCAACATTCAGGTTCCTTATTTAATTCTCAAAAAAATTCAATAGGAAATAGTTTGTAAATTACCCTTGAAATGCCCAGATCATCCAATAAAACATGAGTGTCGTGATGGTCATGATGGTCGTGATGTTCATGAACAAACAGATCATCTAATGGAGCTTCGGCCTGCAGCACGACTCGAACCTGTGGAGATATTCCACCGAACTGTGAGAGGGACCTTTAAGACCTTCCCACAGAAATCACAAGTGTTTCACGACCTACCTTGTGCTCATACAGTGAATCAATGAGAGTTATGAAGCGTCTGGCTTGCGTCTTCTTGTTCAAAGTGAGCAAAGGAATGTTTCTGATGAAAACTGTGTCAAACACAGCAGAGATCTCCAGGTAGTCGCTAGCTCCTACAGGCTAAAAGTAAAAACAACACAATACTTAAATCAGTTCATTTTAATGGAGGATGGTGAAACAACATAGGAAACAAGCTTACTCGATCACACAGCTCCTCAAAGGTGCAGTCTGCGATGGTCCCACATGCTTTGGCAAGTGTCAGTATCCTTCCATGTACCTTTAGAGATCTGGGCCGAGTAACTGTGATACAAAAAACCTAATCAAATTTACATAAAATATAAAAGTTCAAAGAACAAAATTCTGGATGCATTACACACACATAATGGAAACCTACATTCAAATCTGTAGCAATATGACAACTAATGGGCTGCCATAGAAATTCTTTTGTTAGGGTGTTTTTTACTGTTAAACCATCAGCTAATTAAACAAGTGTGTTTTGTTATTTAGCAAACACATTACAGCCAACTTACTGTCATTCTGTTTGAAGGCCATCTCATCGAACAGCTTATCGAGTGTTGCATCAACATCAGGTTCACTGGAACTAGATCCAGAGATATTTAATAAATAATTGATCACTTCATAATAGTCTTTTTATTCATTAATACTTGGTCAAAGCAATAACATTTACTTGTCAAGCCAAGCATGTGATGCTTTCAATGTTAAAATAATTTTTGATACCCCATCTTAAGACAACAGGAGCGATTCATATGAGATTCAAAACATGGAGCTTTCTGACTTACCCAGGCAACACTGGGAGTTTGGATTGTTTGAATACTTTCATTACTTTTGCAGCTCTTTTTTGGCATGGAAATTTCACAACTCAACATGTTTAAGATGCATGTCTTTGATTAAAGAAAGTAGTGAACTTGCATAACTGATTAAAAGTTGACCACTAAATTAATGCAGCATCTCATTTTGTACAACATTAATTTTCTTACAGGTAGAAGAGTTTTCCAGCTGCAGGGCAATTTCTTCTCCGATAATCTATTCCAGAATCCAGACGTAGTGTTTGGCAATACTCCTATTTAAAAGACATTTGACCACAGCATTATCTGAAGCACTTCTAACAGAAAGTAACTTAACCTACATTATCATTTGACCTTATTCCCAAATGTTCACAAGGACATTAAAAGGAATAATTCACCCAAAAATGAACATTTGCTGAAACTTTACTCACCCTCAGGCCATCCAAGATGAGTTTGTTTCTTCAACAGAACGGATTTGGAGAAGTTAGCATTGCATCACTTGTTCACCAGTGGATCCTCTGCAGTGAATGGGTGCCGTCAGAGTCACAAACATCACAATTAAAAGAAAAACGTTTAATTTCACAAAACAAGAATTTATGGACATGAGTGGTGTTGATTACTTCAATGTTTATTGTGATGTTTTTATCAGCTGTTTGGACTCTCATTTTGACGGCACCCATTCACTGCAGAGGATCAATTGGTAAGCAAGTTACGCAATGCTAGCTTCTCCAAGTCTGCTCTGATGAAAAAACAAACTCATCTTGGACAAACTGAGGGGGAGTAAAGTTTCAGCAAATTTACATTTATCACTGAACTATTCCTTTAAGTACAGTACGTAACACCAATAAACATCACTTATATTTCAGATAATACACCTGCTGCTGAAGTGCTTACCTTTAGCACAGCAATGAAAGGCACAAAGTTCACCCTTTGTAATCCATTTTTGTACAGATCTGTAAAACAAGATATTGTGCTCAAACAAACTGGAAATTGGGAGCGAAGACATACTGAAAGAAACTGCACATTGTGTGATGGCTTCACTGAACAAAAAAAAAAAAAAATTGTGCATGATTTATTTCAAATCAATCTTCAATCAGAAATTGCTAGTAAACGTCATAAAAAAAATCTAACAGAAAATGCAAGTAACACATTGAATTAAAGGAGTCATGACATGTTTTACCATATCTTATCATGATATACTATATCCCTGAGGTGTAATTATAATAGTTTTTCATCCAAAACGCTTTTGTAATGAGTCATTTATGACCTTTTCCCACCATTTCTCATCCTCTGAAACTGAAACGGACTGAGGTCAGTGTAACCGCCCACTTTTATGATTGGCTAACATCATTGCCTATGCATAACGGTTTTAAAAATAGTTTTTACATAAAATACATTACTTACGGTTTGTGGCATCATTGTTGGGTCCAGAACAGTTGGCACAGCCTGATCTTTAAGCAAAAATATTTTGGCAAAGCCAGCATCAAACTGCGATTTTTGTCTCAAAACAGTCAACGGTGAAATGTACTGAACACACGCAATAAATTAGCACGGTCCTGATTGGGACGTTTACTAAAAATAAACAGAATCTATTTTTCTGTGATGTCGGGATCCTTTGGCAGTGTCTACAAACATGTTATTTTTCCACAGCCAGGAATGACACAGAAATCTTATTGTAAACAATGACTCCTTCAGTAATGAAAATTATGAAACTTGCAGGATGTATTAAGCATACAAAGACTTCCTCTGTGTCAAAAGATCAAGGGAAATTTGGTTTCTCATGTCATGACCCCTTTAAACATGACATTTTTAAACAGAAAGGCTGTTAACAACTACACTCAGACTAGTTTAGCTGGATTCATTGCTTCTTACCATCTGGAGGCCGATTGGACGTTGCTACAACTACAACCCCATTCAAGAAGAGGTTCTCAAAGAGCTGCTTAAGAATCATGGCATCTGCAATATCAGTGACCTAATGAACAGAGAGAGCAAAAGAAACCTTAAAAATCAATCCTGATTATTCTCTGTAACCCTTTGATTGTCACTGCATGGATTTGAAAGATAACTGAAGCAGATCTCAGTACACTGAAGCGATCACAAAGCTTGATTAGATTTCAACTCAACAATTACTAAGTAACACATTCACCTGGAACTCATCAAAACACAGAAGGCAGGCCTCCTCGCTGATTTCTTCAGCCACCGGTGCGATAGGATCGTACGCCTTCGCCATTTTACCCACTTTTCTCTTGGGCAAACTTTGCTTGAGCCGATGGATCCCTATATAAACATGAGTCCAACATCTGAGTAAAAGCAAATAATTGTGACTTTACTAATTTTCAAAAATACAAAAAAGGTGCACACGTTCCACAAACACAAACAGGGCTCAAGCACAGAACACAGGAGACAAACTAAAGCAAAGAACAGACATAATGTCCCATTGCTCCAAAAAATTTTTTTATTTATTGCAACGTCTCGACCAAAAGGACTTCGTTTCCATGCCTGACAAACAATAAATAAAAAAAATGTATGGAGCAGTTATATCAGTGTGTGGACATTTATTATTTATTTATTTTTTTTTGCATCTGTTTAGAATTGATACGCAGTCACTTTGGTGCTCTGTGAATATTTCAGTCACTCATTCTTGTTAAATAATGCATTTTGAGCCATTTTCTGACTTTAGCTTAGATAACATTGAAGATATACAGTGCCCATTTCAGACCACAATGAAAAATAATAGTTATGTTGGTGAGAAAATGTGTTGTGTCAGTGGTCTAATATTAACCAAATGTTACGAGGCTGTCACAAAATCAATTCAACTAATAGTTAAATACAGTAAAAAATAAGTTAATAAATCAGCCAATTAATTAAAAATGACCAAATTAACCTTACAAATTATCAGTGCACAAAACTCAATAAAAGATATATTTACAATCAGCCAAAAATAAATCATACACAAACTTACGTTTATGTACATCCAACATGAATCCATGAAAATGGACCCTTTTTTTCTTCACAGTCTCTACATGATCATAAAACATATCCATAACCATAGTTTTCCCTGTGCCTGAGAGAATGAAAAAAATGTGAAAACAAGCATTGATAACAAAACTGAGCATAACAAGACAACAAGGTTTGACTGAGCCACAACATGATGCCACAGAACTTACCAACATCTCCATATATGTAATAACCTTTTGGCGGCTTTCTCTTGGAGAAGAACTGTTGTGGAGGTAAAAGAAGTGTTAATATAAGTGCATTTCAACATCTGCAGGGTGTATTTTGGCTGCTTTAGCCCACACACGATTTTTTGCATGGTTTACCTTTGAGAAAAGCGTTGAGTGTTCGTTGCTGTACCCTCGAAGATCCTTTTGCATCTGATCCAGTTTTTCTAAAGCGGCTCTCTGCTGCAGATCTTCTCGTAACTGTCCATCTCGAATGAGACTGTTGTAATGCTCCAACGGTCCACCAAAACTGCTTTTTGGAGAGGTTGTGGCACTGGGAACTTCAACCGTCTGCGACAGCACACCTGTGGCAAGACCTGCAAGACAGAAAAGAGCTGCATGAGATTGAGATGAATGATGTTTCATGAGTAAACACGAATAAAACAAGATCAGCGTGGCTGCACCTTATTCAACACCAACCTGCTATTTCTAGTGATTATATGTCACAATGGTTGTACTTCACTAACTATTTGTATGTTTTTAGTCATTTATCAGACGCTTTTATCCAAAGCAACTTACAAATGAGGACAACAGAAGCAATTAATTGTAGTATTAAAATAACTAAAAACAGATCCAAAACTAGAAGTTAAAACAAAAAACTCTCCATACACAATTTAAAAATAAAGAAATACGATAAAAATGACAAATGCATGAATATTTCAAAATTTAACATGAAGAATAAAGCTAAAAACAAAGGTATAGGAGTATAATTATGTATAATGATAGGTCTTTGAATAAAGAGTTCAGTTTTAACAAGGGTTGTTGTCTGTAGCATTGATTTTAAAAATCTAGATCAACAAAAAGGATAAATTATGTAAATTATGTCCTACAAAATAAAATTACGATATAATCATAATAGATTTTGAATCACAGTGACATGCATTAAAGACAAGAGTCAAGTATATAAAAAATAAAGTAGTTAAAGAAGACTACGAGAGTATATACACCACTAAAGTGGCGAAGTAGATCTTGAGAAAAATTCATTTTTAACATTACGTTACTCTTATTTGTCCTATTTAGAGTCGAACATACTGGGTGTTCTTGTCTTGTCACAATGTCAGTGTCAAAGAGGAAAGACGAATATAATGACATTTATCACATAAGCATTCCTGTCATTCAAATGTCGTTGAAAGCCCTTACCTCTTTTAATACAGCTGACAATATCAGGCAAATCTGAATTCAACAAAAGCCTATTTTTTACACATAAATGAAGTCCATGCGCCACCAAGGACGCTTTACCGGCTGCCATGATGATACAAAATGCGGAAGCTTTATTGAAACTGGGCTGTGGGCAGTGGAGAGGTGGGCGTGGTCTATATATAGCTCATGAATATTAATTAATACGTACATGTCCCCTCCAGTTAGCAAATAACGTCAGATAGACCTAATTTATATTCATGAGTTAGCGTGATTTGCTAATTCGCCTACTCACTAGTGAAAGGGCCAAAACGTATGAAACTGTTTTGTTAACACATATTTATTTTAGTTTTAACAGCACAAACGGCCTGCTCCTGTCAATATCATCATGTGTTCAAATGCAAGCATTTGCTGTGTCCCTATACGAACTTATTCTGGTGAGGAGAAAGAACACACTTTTGGCACATATCAGATCACTGTCAGAAACTCTGGGTGTGCATATGAAAATCTGGGTGAGCCACATTTATTGTCAGATTACTGTGCAAAATTATGGGATAGTATTTTTGTCACACTGCTTCCGTCCAACCATACTCCTATAGTGTTAATGTGCAGGTCGTGTCAAAATGTAGTTAATTGTTAAATGTAATCATTTTCTTCCAAATACGATAATTTTGAACTTCTGGTACGATACTTGGACATTTCCAATCTCGCAACACTGTCTGTTGATGTTGGGCCCGGGGAGGGAGAGACATCCTCATCAGGTGTCACCATAGGCCTTGTGTCCGGCTGTTCATCAAGCCAAGGTTTTTTGCTAAAAAAAAAAATTAAGAAAGGAACTCTGCAACATATTGCTAGCTAGCAATGTGAAATCAAAAATTATCTGTTTATATCATAGACTGCTGGGGTCACAGTCAGCTGCTGTTTTCTGATTGGTTGGCAGTCCGAATGTCAGCAGATATATTTAAACAAAAATAATTTAAAATGTATATTACATTTTAACATTCTTAGCATTATTGCACCATATATTGGATTCTTATTTCTGTGCCCCTGAGAGTATGATTTAGAATGTTCAGATTCAAACAGATTTCGCGCGTTGGCTTCACTGAGCCAGAGACTGACCGCTCTGGCTCAGCTATTGTTGTTTACTTAGAATATATATATATTCTAAGTATATTGTTGTTTACTTATATATATATATATATATATATATATATATATATATATAAGTAAACAACAATAGCCCAAGTTTAGTAAACTTTTTATTGAGACTATAAAAAATAATTCTGCATCTATTTTTAGGTGTGCCAGCTGCCACCCTGGCACACCTGTGGCTACGCCACTGTAACAATGGATGAAAAGTTTAGAGCCCTACTGATGATTAAGTCTAGAGTGTGTCCACCTTTGTGTGTGGGTCCATGTACATGCTGAATCGACAGGTACACTTACTGCTTCGATGTCCAGATCTGAATTTAAAAAAAATCTCAAACATGCTACGATCTGAATCAACCGATTCGCGAACAGGCTCCGAAGTGCCGATCTGAATCCACCGAGTCGCGAACAGACTCCGATGTCCCGATCTGAATCAACCGAGTCGCGAACATGCTCCGAAGTGCCGATCTGAATCAACCGAGTAGCGAACAGGCTCCGAAGTGCCGATCTGAATCAACCGAGTGGCAAAAAAAAAAAAAAAAAAAAAAAAAAAAAAAAAAAAATATATATATATATATATATATATATATATATATATATATATATATATATATATATATATATATATATATATATATATATATATATATTCTAAGTAAACAACAATAGCCCAAGTTTAGTAAACATTTTTTATTGAGACTATAAAAAATAATTCTGCATCTATTTTTAGGTGTGCCAGCTGCCACTGTGGGTGGCACAGGCACACCCGTGGCTATGCCACTGGTCGCAACCTGTCACTAATGTCAACTGCCATGTGAATCATCGTCACAGTTAACATTCTCCACATTTAATTTAATTAAACTTCCTACCGAGAGAAAAGAAGCAGCTCGTTGATCTGCCAGTCGTGGGTCTTTATGTGGAGATCTCTGACATAGTCTTTCTCTGCTCGCGTGATGAAGCATTTAAAAGTAAATGGCCATAAGGCAGTGGCGTAGCCACGGGTGTGCCAGGGTGCACTTCGGAGCATGTTCGCGACTAGGTTGATTCAGATCGGCACTTCGGAGCCTGTCCGCGACTCGGTTGATTCAGATCGGTACTTCGGAGCATGTTCGCGACTCGGTTGATTCAGATTGGCACATCGGAGCCTGTCCGCGACTCGGTTGATTCAGATCGGTACTTCGGAGCCTGTTCGCGACTCGGTTGATTCAGATCGGGACTTCGGAACATGTTCGCGACTCGGTTGATTCAGATCAGCACTTCGGAGCCTGTTCGCGACTCTGTTGATTCAGATCGGCACTTCGGAGCCTGCCCGCGACTCGGTTGATTCAGATCGGCACTTCGGAGTCTGTTCGCGACTCGGTTGATTCAGATCGGCACTTCGGAGCATGTTCGCGACTCGGTTGATTCAGATCGGGACATCGGAGTCTGTTCGCGACTCGGTTGATTCAGATCGGCACTTCGGAGCCTGTCCGCGACTCGGTTGATTCAGATCGGCACTTCGGAGCCTGTTCGCGACTCTGTTGATTCAGATCGGCACTTCGGAGTCTGTTCGCGACTCGGTTGATTCAGATCGGGACTTCGGAGCCTGTCCGAGACTCGGTTGATTCAGATCGGGACTTCGGAGCCTGCGTTCGCGACTCGGTTGATTCAGATCGGCACTTCGGAGTCTGTTCGCGACTCGGTTGATTCAGATCGGGACTTCGGAGCCTGCGTTCGCGACTCGGTTGATTCAGATCGGCACTTCGGAGTCTGTTCGCGACTCTGTTGATTCAGATCGGCACTTCGGAGCCTGCCCGCGACTCGGTTGATTCAGATCGGCACTTCGGAGTCTGTTCGCGACTCGGTTGATTCAGATCGGCACTTCGGAGCCTGTCCGAGACTCGGTTGATTCAGATCGGGACTTCGGAGCATGTTCGCGACTCGGTTGATTCAGATCGGCACTTCGGAGCCTGCGTTCGCGACTCAGTTGATTCAGATCGGGACATCGGAGTCTGTTCGCGACTCAGTTGATTCAGATTTGCACTTCGGAGCCTGTTCGCGAATCGGTTGATTCAGATCGTAGCATGTTTGATATTTTTTTTAAATTCAGATCTGGACATCGAAGCAGTAAGTGTACCTGTCGATTCAGCATGTACATGGACCCACACACAAAGGTGGACACACTCTAGACTTAATCATCAGTAGGGCTCTAAACTTTTCATCCATTGTTACAGTGGCGTAGCCACAGGTGTGCCAGGGTGGCAGCTGGCACACCTAAAAATAGATGCAGAATTATTTTTTATAGTCTCAATAAAAAGTTTACTAAACTTGGGCTATTGTTGTTTACTTAGAATATATATATATTCTAAGTAAACAACAATAGCTGAGCCAGAGCGGTCAGTCTCTGGCTCAGTGCCAGCCAACGCGCGAAATCTGTTTGAATCTGAACATTCTAAATCATACTCTCAGGGGCACAGAAATAAGAATCAAATATATGGTGCAATAATGCTAAAAATGTTAAAATGTAATATACATTTTTAATTATTTTTGTTTAAATATATCTGCTGACAATCGGACTGCCAACCAATCAGAAAACAGCAGCTGACTGTGACCCCAGCAGTCTATGATATAAACAGATAATTTTTGATTTCACATTGCTAGCTAGCAATATGTTGCAGAGTTCCTTTCTTAATTTTTTTTTTAGAAAAAACCTTGGCTTGATGAACAGCCGGACACAAGGCCTATGGTGACACCTGATGAGGATGTCTCTCCCTCCCCGGGCCCAACATCAACAGACAGTGTTGCGAGATTGGAAATGTCCAAGTATCCTACCAGAAGTTCAAAATTATCGTATTTGGAAGAAAATGATTTAACAATTAACTACATTTTGACACGACCTGCAAATTAACACTATAGGAGTATGGTTGGACGGAAGCAGTATGACAAAAATACTATCCCATAATTTTGCACAGTAATCTGACAATAAATGTGGCACACCTAGATTTTCATATGCACACCCAGAGTCTCTTTTCTGGCTACACTACTGCCATAAGGATATTTAGAAAAGTTTAAATTGTTGTTGCAGATGGGAAAGAACACAGGTAAAATAAATAATTTTACCAGGTTAATGTTGATTATTAGTATCTTCAGCCCCTTTATGACCGTCGGTTGCGCACATTCGCCATGTTTGTAGTTTTTAACGGGTTTTATTCGTGTTTGTAGTTCTGAACTGAATCCTTCGCCAAAGCGCAGTGGGCAATTGTGGGCAATATTAGCCAGTAGAGTATGCACGGATCCACACTTAAAAAAAATCTACCTGAAATATTAGACCATTCCCATTCTGGGACGTTTGGCATACTCTTCATGCTTTGGGACACACTTATTCTAATCTCACATAAGGATATGAACATTGGAATGCAGGGATTAAAACCAGGAAGAGCCACGTGTTTTTTCATAATTTCTAAACATTTCTGCAGATCTTGAGTGTAGACCAAATCTAGCTCGTATAAGTATTACAGAAAAACACCATATTTATTGGAGTAGTTGAACTATGTGACACCAAACAACTTCCCTGTGCAAAGGATTATGGGGGCCTGAAGTGTACCCTTAGAAATCCTTCATTCCGAAGGGACCTTTGAAGTGGCCGGTTTTCAGCACTTCGGTTTGAAACGACTCTTCAATTTGGAGGCTATAATTGTTTTCACTCTTAAGTGCCCTTCGGAGGGTGTTATATATCTTGCTTGGAATGCACTGTGTATGTTTCTGATCAAGGGTTCTGCAATATTTTTTCTACACGTTTTTAAATGATAGTTTTATTTTGAATGCTAATGAGGTAAACATCATTTAAAGCGTTTGTTTGTTTGATTTTACTTTTGCAATAGGCTTACAGGTATATATTACAAAAACAATTTTTGAACGTATTAAATGGGTATGTTCTTTCCATTTCAATGCAGTGTTGTTTCTTCTTTGCGGCTAATATTACCCATGATAGTCTGATGTGTGCATCCATGTAAAATCTTTCCATGTGTGGAAAGATTTTATAATGAGTTAGCCAGATGCTCTTATTAAAAATACAGTTATTGTTGACATATATAATGACAGCCAGCAGCCTAGCCATAATCCCATCTCCTCATCCTGCTAAAGCAGTATATTATGGAAGAACGTTTTATGAACATGTGGTGGGAAGCAGCCCAGGATCTGGATGCCTGTTTCCATGACAACAAGGAACGGCACGGCAACTGGGCAGCATCATGAACACTGAAACACCTGCTTTGGCTTCATGACATGCTCAGGATGATGAGACGAGCAACTCTGCCGAAGGTTTCCTGAATGCTTTTGACATTATTTTCACCATAGCCTTCTTTGCTCTTGACTGGAAGGTAAGATGAGAAGGTTATCTTTATTTTAGCCATGCTCGTTGTATCTGATTATGTGTAGTGCTTCCATTCTTTGTCTATAGCTGCTTAATGCAGGCTCATGCTGAACAGTGTGAATGAGATGGATGTGTATGTGTGTGTGTCCATGGGAAAAGCACTTGTCTTCACCTGCACTCAAAGCTTTTGTCTAATAAGAGTAAGCCTCAGGCTCCTATAGAGATGTAGTTTGGGGGAGGGTAAAGAATAATGCAACAGAATCTATCTATCTATCTATCTATCTATCTATCTATCTATCTATCTATCTATCTATCTATCTATCTATCTATCTATCTATCTATCTATCTATCTATCTATCTATCTATCTAATTATCTATCTATCTATCTATCTAATAAAAAAGCATGTTTTATAGAATTTTTTTGTTGTTAATATTTTTATGAAAAAATAAATGACCATTGCAAAAAATAAAAATAAAAAATATATAAAATCATTATACAAAAACATTTGTCAAGGTTTTTGGAATGTTTGTGTTTTACAAGAAAGTTCTATTTCAGTCTTCATTTGATACTTTTTAAAGATTCTTTGATGCATAGAAAGTTCAAAAGACAAGCATTTAATTTATACAGAAATCTTTTTTAATGTTATACATGTATTCACTGTTACTAAACTTAATGCATCCTTGCTGAAAAATGAATTGGAAAATAAAATATTTTCTCACCTGATTTTTTTTTTTTCAAAGTTCAAAATTTCACATTTTAATTCAATGTGTAACTTGTCATTTCTTTGCAATTATTGACCAAATAGCAATACCTGAATGAAAATTGTTCTACTGTTTTTGCAAAAAATCTTCACACATTTTCGGAAAATATTTTCACTTATTTTTGCACAGTAAACATTTACTTTTAACTTTTATTTTATGAGATTCACTAACAAGCACCTTTCAAATTATAGGTCAGATTACAAACAAGTTGATATGTATGATTCCCACACCCTTAAATCAATTAATTTCCATTACTTAGTTGCTGGTGATTACTGTATATGCTTTTTTTTTATGTCACTCTAGAAACTTCCAATACATTTTCCAGGTCTGTTAATTATGTAATTTACATGGAAACACAGATGTCCTCCACTCCAAAGTGGAGTGAAGGTAGTAGTAACACATTATGACAGAGTAAACCCTCATGGTCTATAACCTTTCATGTCAATATTCTCTGTTTGTTGTCTTTAGATCTAATGTGTGCTCTTGTGGATTCAGCACAAAGATCAAACAACATGAGTGAAATGCAATCAGCTTCATTGAACAGCTCATTCGGCTCCAGCCAGACAGGAGTGATACCGGACCGCTTCACGGAGAGACAATCATGGTTCTTTTAAATCACTATCTTCAGTCTCTCCTTGCAATGAGAATAGTTGAGAACAGGATTTAAGCTTAGTCCTTTCTAAAGACCATTCATTCGGCTCAAAATTGATTTTCATGTGGCTACAGTGAATTATATTTCTATTCTCTGCACCGCTCTTTAAAGCAGCTGCTGCATATATCCATCACGGCTGTTATTGATTAAATGTCAGCTGACCCGGTGGAGCATCTTCTTAATTTTAATTAGATATTATGGCTGTATATTGAAAGCTTATCCTCCCATTGGCAGCTGACGCCAGGAATGGTGATGTCACCTCCATAAACAAGCACTATTCCTTTACCTGACATCAGCTCAGTGCTGTCTATTTTAATATAATGTTCAATTAATGAAACATTCTAATTTCTTAAAAAAAAAAAAAAAACTTAGTTAATGAACTTAAATTCCACTCAGTACAGGAGTTGGAGTTTTATTGGAATTGGATGAATTGAATTGCAATGACAGGAAGGGAAATTAATCTAAATACAATTCTAAGAAATTCAACAAGTTTCATTAGTCTAAAACAATTAAATACAAAGAAACATGACTAATTATGCCTATTTATTTAATGATATATACACTATCATTAATATGTTTGAGGTCTGTAAGATGTTTTAATGTTTTTGAGAGAAGTCTCTTATGCTCATCATCATATATATTGATCAAAATAATTTGATAAGAACAACAATATTTTGGAAAAGTTTTACAATTTAAAATAACAGTTATGTATTTGAATATCTTTTAAAATGTAATTTATTCCTAGGATGCAAAGCTAATTTTTTGGTATCATTTTCGGTATTATTATTCACCTTGAAAACATCATGTTGTTCTGCTTCATATTTTTGTGCATTTATTTGTTTTGAAATTTTGATGAATATAAAGTTCAAAAGAACATCATTTATTTGAAATCTAAAACATTTGTAACACGTATGTACTGTCTTTGATAAATAAAAGTATGAATTGCTTTCAGAAAAATATTTCTGACCCTTTTTTCTCTTTTTTTAACAGTAGTCTTCAGTATAAACTTGTCCAATCTTCACACCTGATTAGACAAGTTTATCTAAGTTAAATACTGTCAACACAATCAGTTGTGTAATTAGGAGAAAACATCTGCTAGAGTTTCTTTCTCTCGAGTGTTAATAACATAATAAATGAAACATTGTTTTTCATTAAAATTCATAAAAACTTGAATTGAATTGAATTAAAATGATACAAAAAGAGTGTTCTGTGGTTCTAAACCTTTTTTCTCTTCTGTTGAACAAAGATATTATAAAAAGAAAGGACATAAAAAGGACAAAATGACACGTGAATCCACTGACAGAACATAGAAAATTAATGTGAATGTGCTGATGTTAATGTGGATGAGAGCTGGCACTTGATCTTTGACACACATGATCTTTATGGTGCTTCCCATGTAATTCATCATTCAAGAACTTGATTCCTCTTGACCTAACTAAACCCTGATGAGTCACCGGATCCTGAGGATTATTCCACACTGCTGTCATATTCAGTGAACCCCAGTGATTCACTCACCTACGTCCTGCGGGTTTCACCCATTCACTTCAACCTGCATCACTGCTCACAAACATCACAGCAGGTAAACAGGGAAACCCTGCTTCATCTGTATCAAGAAGAGAAGCATAAATGGACAGAAAATGGGCCGTGTTACATCAGAAGTCAAGATGATGTCATTCCTTCCCTTTCTCTCAGAATGTTTAAATCCACAAGACGTCAGTCCTCCACAGAGTCCACACGGTCGGTGGATGATGTCTGGTTCATCAAGGATGCTCAAATGTGTTTAGAAAGAATTTATAGGTTTTACTGCATGCATAAGATACTGCAATATTATTATTATTTTTTATTCTGTTTTTCTCACAGGAAACAGATGGCAATGCTTTGCATTTGAGGACTGATAAAAAAATCAAATATCTGGGACTGAAAAGGGAATCTGAAGTCACAGTGAGAGAAAATAAATAAACATTTTGTGTGTCATTTTTCACATATTTGTTGATTTAGTGTTTCTGACTTATTATTAATTGCCGTTTAAAAAAGCGAGTTAAGGAAAGTAGCTCAAGAACAGCATTTATTCAGCGTTGGAAAGATAGAAAATGAACGGTCTGTCAGCTGTGATATTTTTTTGGTTAAAGATGTTCTGCTTTGCTAGAGAAATCGCTATCATAAGTTATCAAAATGTGATGAATTGTTTATGCTTCTCAGTTGTAAGTCGCCTTGGATAAAAGGATCTGCTAAATGTGTGAACGTATATATAAACTTTTGAACCAAAACAAATATAATTTATAATTTATATGAAACTCAGTTCATTTACCGAATGCACAATTCATACAACATAGAATATAAACATTAATAATCCTGATAAATGAAACTTTTATTTGGTCAGTATATTATTATTATTATGAAATGCATTAGTCACTCTGCATTAGTCGTTACTTATTCTGCAAGAGATAAAGATGTCCCTAGAGTTATTTAGCATGTTACAGTATCAGATATTTTTCTTAAAGGGACAGATGTGGTCACCATTAACCTTCATGGAAGAGCAGCTTGGACGTTCTGCTAGGAAACTCCTGTTTTGTTTCTCTCTCTCTATCTCTCTCTCTCACACACACACACACACACACAATGTTTGGAGTGACATGAGGGTGAGTAAATGACTAGCAAAACAGAGGGAGGCCTACAGTTTCCACTAAAATTAACTTGAAAGACGCCAATTAAAATTAATGTGAGCAAAATTATATATACAACAGTTTTCCAGCAGCTTAATTGGCTGGTGCAGCAGCTGTCGAGTTTAAGATTCAAAAAGGAAGCAGACCATGTTTGCAAGTGATTAAAGAAATCCTTCCTTATGCATCCTTCAAAATGATGCCATTTAAAACAACGCACACAATATCTCTTCTGCATTAGCCTTCTAGAAATCACTAGAAAATCTTTTCATGAGCTAAAAGCCTCATTTAGGTTCTTAACCCTGTTTCTTTTTAATGTAAACAGCAGCACTATTTGCACTACAAGCAAGTATGTTTATAGTTAAGAGAATACATTAAAGGAATATGAAAATAAATACCAATTTGTACTATCAAGCAGCATAATGACCCGTTTTTTTTTTTTTTTACTAAAAATTACACCGGAAGCAGTGCAAAATAAGGGCAGATTATTTAGGTTCTCTGAAACATACGAAATGCATTTAAAGGTTTCTCCGAGTGATCCAATCAACTGATTCCTTTCGTTTCTTTCAGTGAAGTTTCTGCAGTGTTTAGGACTCAAACTGACCCTAAATTGAAACAAGTAACAATTCTGTTTGAACAACTTAAAACTGACATTTGTATTTGGAAACAATGTCTAAAAGTAAAAACTTGAAAGCAGTGCAATAGTTTAAGATATACGTTTTTCTCTTGTTTCTTTTTTTCCCTGACATGTTTGGTTACTGTTTGTACAAAATGTTTGGTTCTCAATAAAACTATTAAAAAGAAAATCATGTAAAGCGCGCTTTAGTGAAGAATAGTGGATTTTAACTCTGCCAGATGAATATATGCTATTTAAAGAGAATGGAAGTGAATGAGGTTGATTAAAAACAACAGCAACAGCAACTAACATTATTATTCCCTCACATATCCCAGTCTCTGGGAACCCATACTGAACACAGAGAATTTGCAATAGATAAAAAAGAGCGTTCACCAACAGATTCGCAAGTAAAGCATGCATACGCTGGTTAATAGAGTGTTTACTGACATGAGCTCCCTAATAGCAGGGTTGCAAGCATACAGTTTGCGCAAACGCACGCGAGGAGCAGCCGTGTGGTGGTGATGCTCGCTGCATGCCGCATGTCTTGCGTCGCATAACGCACACACACAGACGGAAGCAGGCTCGTTTCAGCTGGAATCACCTTTACACATTATTTGGCGTTCAGTAAAACGCGACGAATCCGAGGAATTTGGGTTCGACACAGGCGAAACCGGACGGCTTGCGAGCACCAGCACATTTCCATCAGCCTCTAACGCGTTACTTGAAGGTAAGAGGCGATGCGTGCGTGCATATGAAGCCGTGAGACATTTATGAGCGTCGCAGTCATGTAGATATATTTCTTTTTTTTCTTTTGACATTTAGCTAATGCAGCGAAACGATTTTAACAGGCATCAATTGTGAATGGGTGAACGTGTGAATGAATGAATGCATACATGAGTGACTGAATGAAAATGTTCATTTGCATGCATTATTAGTGGCCTGATTTGAGCACTTTGCGCAGGTTAAGGGTGTATTAGGCTTTCAGTAAAACTGGTGCATTTGACAGCCACTGATATAATTGCAACAAAAGCTCACTGGTTGCTTGTTACTCTCTGTTTGCTCAAATACGAACGTTTGGTGCTGTGTAATGAATTTGAGAGATGCACTGATGTTTCTCAGCCTCACTTGAGAGATTTTTGATGTGATTTGAGCGTAGTGCAAGGCTAAAGGGACTGCGTCGTTTCTCTGCGGGCTCTGGCGGAATGGTCCAAATTCACACTGGTGAATCACCAAAACACATTCAAATGATCGGCTGGGATGTGAAATGTTAGTAGTGTCGTTATATGTATATGCAAATGTATTCTACCCATATTCTGTCACGTCAAAGGGCTCGTGATGTATATATGGCATCTAAAGCGAACGCACTGATGGTCAGACTATGCTCTTGAACAGATCTTCGTCATTAAGTCCAACATTTCCTCCGTTTCTGCATTGCTTCCCGGTGGTTTCCATTCTCAAGGTCATCCGTTCAGCCATTGGTGCTTGAAAAAGACTCTAGGCTATTACATAAGAGTGACATAAGATTGGGTCGATGTTAATAATTCCTGACTGTCTTTAATTAAAGCCGCATTCTTATCAAATGTGTTCGAGGCTGCTCTGTTTTTCACGCTCAGGTTTGATGCAGAAGAGGCTGCAAACACAGACAGACGCTCCACATGGAAATAAAAAGCTCCTCTCCAACCCCTCCCCGTTTTACCTGATGCCCATTTACACAAACTCTTGTGATTTTGATTTAGAGAAGCACAACACACAGCCAGGCTGCTTGCAACCATCTGATCACATTTCACAACAAAGTGTTTTCAATTTTACATCGAATACTTTGTGTGCATTGTATTATGGGGCTAATTGTAAATGCATTCATATTTGAAATTATTTAATATGCATGACATCATGTTGCTCCCTTTCTTTATGCATTTACCCTTATTTTGCAATGTGGAGTAAGCTATTTTGTGTGTGTGTGTGTGTGTGTGTGAATATGAGAGATTTCCTAATCGTTAGTCACAAATAATGTTTTTTGTCCACTTCTATTAATTGTCCATCAGTTGCAATAATTTCAATTTCATATTTCAATGTAACCAAATATTGGTGTGCAGTTTCGCTAAATGACAATGCATTTTTTTCTCAAATGGTTTTCTTACAATTGGCCTTACTGGCTGATAAAAAAACAAGTTATTTTTATTTTTAAAAATCTACATTGTAAAGATAAAGTTGACATTGCCAAGATATATAGTAATTTCTAAAATATCCAGCCTTGTCAATGCACACATTTTCTAATAATTATGATGATTTTTATAATAAATATTCTGTTTAAAATAAGTGCTCTTTCAGCATTTGTGTGCTCTGAAAAAAAATTATGTAGAAACTAATTGCTGAATTGCAAAATTGCTAGTAAATTTCACAAATTATTACAAATTAACACAAGTAAACATCCAATTAAATAAGAAATTATGAAGTAGAAAAATGTAAATATTATTTTACTTACAATTTCAAAAATATTTTTACAGTGTACTTACTATTTGCTTTTACTTTATTATGCATATATCAGCCAACCTGCTCCTTATATACAAATAGGTTTACCAATACGTTGTTTTAATTGCTGATGTTAATCCAGATTATCAGTATCAGCTTTTAAAATGTGTGATCAACCACAAATTAAACAACATTATTTCATGACCGCTTATGTTGTTGCTCCATTTTGGGATCAATGTCTCTAGCTGGAATTAAATTCAACTCAGATTCTCACTTCAGAAGAAAAGCAACAGTCAGAAATAACTGTAAAGATGCTATATCTGTTAACAGTTTTTATCTGTGAGAGCACCTTGGACACATTGGAGAACTTTCTATCACCTTGTTATTTCTTTCTTTCGCCATATCACCATATTATTTAATTATTTTTCTTTTTCATGCAGTAATCATGGGAAAACAGAACAGCAAACTGACCCCGGAGGTGCTGGAGGACCTTGTGAAGAACACAGAGTTTAATGAACATGAGCTCAAGCAGTGGTACAAGGGCTTCCTGAAAGACTGTCCCAGCGGTCGACTAAACCTGGATGAGTTCCAGCAGCTCTATGTTAAGGTGAGAGACTAGTCAAGCATACTCTGGCCTTTCACTAAGTTTTAAAGGGACAGTCCCCCCAAAAATGAATTTTCTGTCATTATTTACTCACCCTCATGTTGTTCCAAACCTGTTTGACTTTCTTCTTTTGATCTTTTTTTTTCTTTATATAATGGCCTGCAACAATTATTATTATTTTTTTATTTTAGCTTTTTGCGGTTCTGCAGAAGAGAGAAAGTCATACAGATGTAAAATGACAAGAGGCTGAGTAAATTATGACAGAGTTTTCCATTTTGGATGGACTATCACATGTCACATTGAGATATGTGTCAGTTCTCTATTAGATTTTTTCACCATTTTGACTGAAGCCTTGTAAACACCTGTCAAACATTGGTTAAAAAGACAACAACCTGGCAACCATTCAGAACAACCATTGAAAAAAACATGCAATTTCTGGAAAAAAATATATAGTTGGGTTTAAAAAGAAAGATCAGGAAAACAGAGAAAAGGTAAAAAAAAAAAAAAAAAGTAAAACCTGGGGCCTGTAAAACAAAATATAAACAAGCAAAGAAAACCTGACAACCATTCAGAACACCCTAGCAGTTCTACTTTAAGGATTACTGAATATAACAATGCAAGTTTAAAAAAATATGGATTTAATAAAATGATAAAAAAAGAAGAGGGCTAGAAAGGAACGTGAGTGGCATAGTATGTTTAACGTGAGACAGTAGGGTTACACAATTTACTGGAGCGAAGCACAAACTACAGTCAAAGCGGCCGTCTGTGAAATTGCATTCATAGAACGAATGTGACGCAGTGAGATGTGAGGGCCTCAGTGAAAACACACTGCTAGATGTACTTCTACCCACTGCGCAGTGCCCACTTATTTTTTAATGAATTGCCATGGAATGAACCTGAAGCAATGAACAGAACCTGCTGTGGCTGCTTAAGAAAATTCTGACATGAAAATCAATAACCGTTCACAAATCTCTCTTAAAGGAACAGTTCATTCAAAAATTTAAATGCTGTCATTAATTACTAACTTCCATACTTTTCAAGCTCCAAAAAAAGACAGGATAGCATCATAAAAGTAGTATGTTATGTGATATACAGTATACCAAGTCATCAAGGTGATATTTACTAATAATCTCGGACTGTAGCTGAGAGGAAGATTTTCGGTGGAAAAGACTTAATTCAATACTTATGCACCCAAAGCTGTTATATAACTTCAGGAGACTTGGAAAATAACACACAATAAAATATTGAATAAGATAACTGCTTGAAGATTCTTCCGTATCAGATTTTCTCTTAATGTTCCACAGAAAATCAATGTTATCAAGATTTTTACAACTAAAAACAACTTATAATAGACAGTTTAGATTGTAGACTCAGTAGTAAAAGTCCACTGCTGTGATTGGCTAACAGTTGTGGATGTTTGACAGACAACATCCTTCATAGTTGGACAATGCTGTGATTTAGGGTAAAACGCATAAATACTCAGTAGATGTCAAACGATCTGTAATTACAGATAAATCAATATAGTGAGCACGTAATAAAAACAGTTCCTCGCACTTGTGTGGTGCAACATTACTGTCGGTTCCAATATAGTCACACAGCATCATCTTTTAGGTTCAATATCTCTAAAAATCCTGTGTTGACTTGTGCCTTGTTTGTAAATGAATCCGCAGTAAAATGAAATGAATAAAGGACCAAGTTCTTACTGACGTGGTCTGGATCTTTATTAAAAATAAATTTCATCCTGGCAGTGAACAGAGGCTTGTTGTTTTCGGAGCATTTTTACCGTTTGATTTCTGCATAGACTTGCATTTGCCTCTCTTGCTATTTACAGTACATGTGTGAATTGGTGGGCGGGGCTTAACAGGCAGTGATGTAGAAGCAGGTGTTGATCTTCTTTGGAGGCGGAGTTTAGCCACACTGTTACATCATAAACTGTCATTTCAGCAGATTGGCATAAATATAAGCTGATTTTAGTACTATAGAGAAAGTTTTGAGTTCTGAAATTTGCAGGATGTTTTATACTACAATGACTTCTTATATGTCAAAAGATCAAGGGAATTTAGATTTTTCAGTTCATGACCCCTTTAAACATTAAAATTTAGAGAAAGATTGAGACTATTGTTTTTATTTAAAGCAAAACATTTACAAACTAATTAACAGACTGAAATCTTATTTTTCCCCCCCTGGAGTTCTTCCCTTATGGCGACGCATCGAAGTTTGCACAGCATGCGTTCAGGACCTTTGATAAGAATAGTGATGGTACTATCGACTTCAGAGAGTTCATCTGCGCCCTGTCCATCACGTCACGGGGAAGCTTCGAGCAGAAGCTCAACTGGGCCTTCAACATGTACGACTTGGATGGAGACGGCAAGATCACTCGAGTGGAGATGTTGGAGATTATAGAGGTACAGAAAATCTGTTTATTTGCATGAAACGAATGTCAGTGGATGAATCCATTTACATAAGCAGTTTCCACAAATGGGGTACAAAATAAGGCCTGAATGTCTAAAAAAGCACCAGGAGGGCAAACTAAAAATAATATCAGCCAATTTATTTTCGAATGATCTCATCTAAGATTTGCAATGTTCGCAACCAAATCACAACACTTGTTATTTTGATATTTGAGCAATAAAAATAAAATAAATAAGAATGAGTAAAAAGGTTGAAGACTCATCCTAAATAAGATTGTTTTCAATAGGTTGTAAAAATAATGAAATATATACATATAAAATAATAAATAAAAATGTTAACTACTAAACAGTGCATAATGCTTAACTAGTTTGGAGATTCATCATAATTTTATTTTATTATGCCTTTAATTTCAATAATCTAAAAAAACTATTTGTATGAGCATATCTAATAGTTCTCATAACAAAATAAAATGCCTCTAATGCTCTAATAAAAGTGAAGCTGATTTATTTTCTACTTATTTTATATATGTTCTGCAATTTTTGTAATAAACATTTTAGTTAATGTCCAAACAGGAGTCCTGCGATTTTGATATTTGAGCAATAAATATGAAAACATAAATAAATACAATAAATAAGAACATTCATAAAACATTCATTAATGACAATTCATCCTAAATTCGTTGCTTTTATTTGCAATAAATTGAAGAAAACTATTTGCATTATAATATCTAATTGTTCTTGTAACAAAATAAAATACCTACAATGCTCTGAAGCTGATTTATATGTATTAGTACATTTATACAGAGAACAGAGACGCTGTGAATTTTGATATTTGAGCAATAAATATTAAATAATGAATTTAATTAATAAAAATGTCATAAACTCATTTTGGCTGATAGCTGATGTTGATTCAGATATATTTCCTTTTGTTTGGAAAC
Source organism: Carassius gibelio (assembly GCF_023724105.1). Classification (NCBI taxonomy): domain Eukaryota; kingdom Metazoa; phylum Chordata; class Actinopteri; order Cypriniformes; family Cyprinidae; genus Carassius; species Carassius gibelio. The sequence goes on from NC_068387.1 coordinate 24,750,824, forward strand.
AACACCAAGTCTGACCTGTACAGATATTATAAACAAATCATATTTCATTTTGGTTAGTTTTTAACAAAAGCTTACTTAGAGAATTAAATAAACAATGAAGTTCTTTTATAATGAGAATTCATTGAAAGCTTTGAAAATAACTATAAAGCAATTATAAAGCAATCCATAACATTTTATTTGAATATTTAACATTTGTAGTTTTCATAATCTTAAAAAAATATAATAAAAAATTACACATGAATGGGTAAATCTGTACATATATATATATAATAGATATATATAGATACATAAACTATTTTATTTACAAGTGTCTTGTTTGTCCATTTTTATTCATGAAATCTAGACCCTCTGACCTTTAATTCAAAACATTCTTGTGTTTTTATGACATCATTTGTATTTACTATGACATTATTGCGGCTTTTTATAATCAGAATCATAATCTTAATGTTATTTGTGTATTTTACTTTCATTTTATTACAAGTAGGCCAACAGCGCCCCCTAAGTAAATAAAAGGCCTTGCCAGACGGGCATTAGGCCCCAGGGGAGACTGCAGCTGCTAGTGATGCACGCGCTAGTGAATCATGCAACTCTAATTATATCTAATAGGTCTTTTAACACAAAAGCTTAAAAATGCTTTAAGGGTGATGCTGATTTATTTTCTACTCATTTTATAAATTGCATTTTTTTTAGGATGTCTAAACAGAGACACTGTAATTTTGTATCAGTACAATAAATAAAAAAATATGTCAGAATGAGTAACTATGGAGCTATTATTATGACAAAAAGATTTGAATTTGAATTGTGTAAATTTGAATTATTTGCAAGTGTAATCCAACAAAATTGAATTTTAGGTGGTAGTTTAAATAGTTCTGAATTAGATTTTTTTTTGTTAACGAATATTGAACATTTGAAATTGAACAAGGATTCATCCTAATTTAACACTTCTATTTATTGATTGTTTTAGTTTCATATCTAATTGTTTAAAGGTGAGGTGTGTGACGTCTGCACCACTAGTGGCATCGAACAGAATTGCGATCTGTATGTTTGAGTGACTCAATGGGCCTGGACATAATTTGCTTGTTGATGCTAGTGGCACTGAAATCAGACACTTCGACTTCATTTAAAATGAACACGTATCATATTTATGGAAAGTGCCAATGGCAAAACAGATGCCTCCTCATGTCATTAAAGCAGTCTTTTCTCCTCTTTGTGTGAAGGCTATTTATAAAATGGTGGGCACGGTGATAATGATGAAGATGAACGAAGACGGTTTGACACCAGAGCAAAGAGTGGATCGGATCTTCAGCAAGATGGATAAAAACAACGACGACCAGATCACACTAGACGAGTTCAAAGAAGCCGCCAAGAGTGACCCGTCCATCGTACTGCTCTTGCAGTGCGACATGCAGAAGTGAGGCATGCTCCGGACTGAACCAGTCATCCGTTTCCACTTTCATTTCCACAAGAGTAACATGTCTGGACTACTTTTAAATGAACTTTCTTTTTGTGATCGCACAACTAGTATGCATGAGAATGTTAACTGCTAAAGAGTTTAAAGTATATGTGTTTAATTTCCAACTTGCAACAACGTGAGACGTGTTAATCGAACACGTCCAGTTGTTTTCACGCATCCATCGTCAGTTTAGTGCTCCGCCGTATTTCATTTCTAGCTGCAATACTTCCGATCACACATACACACACACTACATTTACTGCTATACTTCACACAGCAGTTTGGGAACCGAAACACGTCACACTAAATGTTACGATGAAATCAGTCTGTTGAACTTCAATACTCTAAATTAAGGAGGGCAGAGATGTTTATGCAGCCCTCCTTCCAAATGTGCTTGTACTTGAGAATTTAAATGTAAGTTATTTGCATGCATGTCCTAAGTGTAATAACCTACTCTCTCTTCATTTCGGCAACCTTGATGAATAATACAAGGAAGGCCTTATATAAATGATAGTATCAATAACAATACCAATGTGTGAGATTTACATTTGTTCCTCATCTATCCATTAGATGTTCTCCCTCGGGTGCATGTTCTCTCTTAAAGACGTACGATGTGTGTGGTAAAAGCTTTCTGTAAGGCACACGTTCCAGCCCTGCCACCATCGTTATTTGCATCTGCTGGTTTCAATATACTTTGCACTGTCACAAGCACCTAATAACCAGTATAACCAGTCTAAAACCAACGTTTCTTTCTCTTAATGTTAAAAACACCACCACTGACATTGTTCTTATTGTGTTAAAACTTTTTTTACTTTGCACAGTATCATCGCCACATGCATGAATGGTTGCCTGTGAATTCGTTTTAGTAATAATACAGAAAGGGCAATGTAACATAATTAAGATAATTTTCCCTGGTGGGTGTTTAGTAATGGATCCGCTTCCCCTGGTATTATGACAAAACCTTATCCTAAATGGGTTTGGTACACGTTTACTCCTAGTGTGCTGCATTTTTATTCAACCGTTTTTTGTAAAACAGTATTTCTACTCCAATACCCATGGTTTTTAGCTGCATCCCTCAGAAGCAACAATTAATTCCAGAACCCTAGTTATTTTATTCAGTACATTCTGTAACCTCCGTATGTTATGTTCTCTTGAGACTTTAATATATGGCATCCCGGATCTCCCGCTTTCACGTCCTGTGACACTCAGGATGGCGTCAATCTCTTTGGAGAAGAATTTGTAAAATGCAACTGCCCAATAAATAGTGTATATGTTTGCCCTGTAAATATTTGTACCTAATACGGTAAAGCCAAATTGAAGCAGTCATTTAATTGTGTAATATGAGTTTTGTGTTTTATTTGTGGCATGTCTTCAGCTCGGTATGTAACAGTTGCACTGACGACATTGTGATTAAAATCAATAAACTATCTATGGGTTGTTTTCAAAACGCAGGTGCTTGGTCGTGTGTGAGCACGAAACAGATGGTTAACAATATCTAGGAACAGCATTGTGGTTTATTACAGAGGATGCTGGTTTAAACTGACAAAAACATACAGAAACGGTCATGAGCAGGTGCTAATGGCTGCAAACTGAAAGGAATTGTTTACCAAAAATGAAAAGGACATCCAAGATGTAGATGAGTTTGTTTCTTCATCAGAACAGATTTGTTGAAATGTAGCATTGTTAGTCAGTAAGTCAGACCTGTTCCCGGTGCATGTTGTACTCCCGTCAGGGCTGGCCTTTGTCACCGGACAGAATTTCTAGGCGCAGCCAAGGGCTGGAGAGTGTCCGGTTTGGGGACCATACGATTTTGTCGCTGCTTTTTGCGGATGATGTTGTCGTGTTGGCCTCCTCAGACCAGGACTTTCAGCGTGTACTGGGATGGTTTGCAGCCGAGTGTGAATCGGCTGGGATGAGAATCAGCACCTCCAAGTCCGAGGCCATGGTTCTCAGTCGGAAAAGGGTGGATTGCCAACTTCAGGTTGGTGGAGAGTTCCTGCCTCAAGTGGAGGAGTTCAGGTATCTTGGGCTCTTGTTCACGAGTGAGGGAAGGATGGTCGCTGTACAGGTCTGTCGTGGTGAAGAAGGAGCTGAGCTGTAAGGCAAAGCTCTCGATTTACCGGTCAATCTATGTTCCTACTCTCACCTATGGTCATGAGCTGTGGGTCATGACCGAAAGGACAAGATCCCGGATACAGGCGGCCGAAATGAGCTTTCACCATAGGGTGGCTGGGCGCTCCCTTAGAGATAGGGTGAGAAGCTCGGTCACTCGGGAGGAGCTCAGAGTAGAGCCGTTGCTCCTCCACATCGAGAGGAGCCAGCTGAGGTGGCTCGGGCATCTATTTCGGATGCCTCCTGGACACCTTCCCAGGGAGGTGTTCCAGGCACGTCTCACCGGGAGGAGGCCCCGGGGAAGACCTAGGACACGCTGGAGGGACTATGTCTGCCGGCTGGCTTGGGAACGCCTCGGGGTCCCCCCGGAAGAGCTGGAAGAAGTGGCTAGGGAGAGGGAAGTCTGGGCGTCTCTGCTTAGACTGTTGCCCCCGCGGCCCGGCCCCGGATAAGCAGAAGATGATGGATGGATGGATGGACAAGCATAGTTTTTTTTACTTTGAAACAGTTAACTGATGGACTGGAGTGTTGTGGATTACTTTTGGATTATTGTGATGTTTATATCAGCTGTCTGGACTCTCATTCTGACGGCACCCATTCACTGCAGAGATCCATTGGTGAGCATGTAATGTAATGCTACATTACTCTAAATCTGTTCTGATGAAGAAACAAACTCATCTACATATTGGATGGCCTGAAAGTAATTAATACAATTTTTGGGTGAACTATTTCTTAAGCCTCCTTTTTTTTCACAAAAGACCAGATGATCTTTGGATGAAATGGCATGGACTTCACAATCACACACATTATGCGAACGCTTTGCACTTTTAAAACATCCTTTGCAGAGGAACTAGAACCATAAGACTTGTTTCTAAAATAAATAAAAGCAAACACAAACTGTACAAACACATCAACTTTACACACGTTCAGTACAGTCTCTCCAGGTAATGTCTGTAGCTAACGCACATCTCACTCCTCCTCCGCTTCTCTCTCTGGATCCTGAAGCTGGTGGATCGTAATATGGGCACTTTTAGGCAGATGGCTGAGAGATAACACAAAGAAACATTTTTATATTAACTCTATAATTTATTGCTGTGCAAGAAGACAGTGTTTTGGATCTCTAATTGACTTAACACCTTAACAAATCGTTAAAAACATTGCAAATAAAATGTTCTCATTATGCTTTGAAAGGCTTTTTTTGTTTTTGTTTTTTACGCTTTTGTCTTGGTTTACAATTATGCATTTGATTGCCTTATGACTGCAAACTAATTAACTAATCACAAGTTCAGCAAGCCATAATTAAGACACCTGGCTTTAGGGTTTGTGGTCTACAAACTGTTTGTATTTTCTGCCTGAATAACTGCGATTATGAAGACAGGAAAAGCTGATAATGAATGAACACGGTTACTCTGAAATACATTTGGCATCTCATAAAAACTTTCAAGAATCAGTCATATTTCAGCACTGAATTTGAATATATATCATGATAACATTTGTTGTACTGAATTTCAATTTATGCAGATTTGCATTTAAAAAAAGCAAGGAAATTTACAGTATGTGTCCAGACAGGATGGTTTCAAAACGCAAAGTATTTTTTGCATGATGATATTCATACTGAAGTTCTCATTTTTAAACATCCATTTTTAAACATTCATGATTTGTACCATTAACTCTCTTTAATGGGTTTGAATTCATTAAAAAAATGTTTTTCTTTTGATAAAAAAATATTAGAAAACAATTTATTTATGCTGTTTTTAACTTTCAAACAAAGATTAGAAAGCTGCGGATGGAGAAGATGATTTTCATTACATATTTTGTTTTGGGGTGAGATATCAACCACAAATGTTTTGGAGTGAGATTCACCTTATAATGCTTAATAACTTTTATTTACCTGGTGGACTGAGGGGTGATGAAGATGAACTGTCGAAGATGCTGACGTTCTGAAAGTGCTACAAGCATGTTCATTGAAATGCTGCGATTATGCATGTCCTTAAAAATACAAAACAGCTTTATTAAACGTATGAAATATTTACATGTAAAATACTAACGTTAAAAGCACGGAATGTGTTCTTTAAGTCATTATAGTTCTGGTAATACAAGGTAAATACATGGGGTAGGGTTAGGTTTAGTGGTAGGTTCAGGGTAAGTACCTAGTTATTACATAGTTATTGCAATTACTATAATAAGTACATAGTATGTACATGGGGAACAGGACTGTAAAATAAAGTGCAACCCATATATTGATAAGAGTATGTACCATATAAACATCAAATTCATCTAGGCACCGGAAGGGCGACTCAGTTATTTCCCAGAGTGCCAGAATGAAGCAGACGGTGGAGAAGGAGCGCTCGCCTCCCGACAGGGAACGCATGTCATTGACGTTGTTTTTTTCCTGACCGGGGGGTTTCACCTGAGCCGAAACAAGAAACATTCACCACAGAAAACCCAGGACGTTTTGCACTTATTTTAACACTAAAATCCGGTATTCAGTTTCCACAAAAATATGAAGCAGCACAACTGTTTTCAACATCGATAATAATGAATGTTTCTTGAGCAGCCAATCAGCAAATTAAAGTGATTTCTGAAGCATCATGTGACACTGAAGACTGGAGAAATGATGCTGAAAATTCAGCTTTGATCACAGAAATATATTTACATTTTAAAGTGTATATATATTTATCTGTACACATATACACACACATATATATATGACCCAGAGATATTTTCATGAGATTCATCCCGTTAGCTGATCCACTTTGTTGCCAGAGCAAATTGAAGTTTAAATACACCTTACTGCCAGATGTAACTTACTGAAATGGACAGAGTTTCATTGATGTGATTAAACATCATAGAGCCACAGCAGTTCAGCTGCATCATGAAGTTGTTGAAGTACAGCTTGCACCTCACAGAAAGTGACCTGGAAGCACGATTCAAAACAGACACTGTAAGGACATGAGAGGCAATCTTTTAAACAGAAACATACCGTAGCCTCCAACTGTGATGGTACAGAGTTAGTTCACCCAAAAATGAAAAGTAGGCTGCGTTTTACTCACCCCCATGGCATCCTAGGTGTATATGACTTCCTTTTTTCAGATGAATCTATTCTAAAGTTATATTAAAATCTTCTAGTTATATTAGAATCTAGTTATATTAAAAATGGTCTTTGACCTTTCAAGCTCTATCTTTGCAGTCAATGGATGTTGCAGTGCTTCAGTCCAAAAGACGTGAAATAAAAAGTGCTCTTCCAAAAAAAAAACAAAAAAACATGGCTCCAGGGGGTGAACACCGTTCTCCAGTAGCGACTGGATGCATTTTTGTATGAAAAATATCCATATTCAAAACATAATAATAATCACTTGAATCTAGTTTGTGCTCACAGTTGTAAATGAAGCAGTTCTGGGGGAATTACGTACGAGGTCAGTTTTGCACATGCGGCGCTCAGAAGTGACGCACACAGAAACACGGAAGAGAGAGCAAAATAAAACAATGGTTACTACTTAGAAGTAAAAAACGAGGATTTGTGAAGAAGGATTTCAATATAAGCCAAGAGAAGATCGGTTTTCCTTTCATAATGTAAGAAAACTTTACTTCTTTTGATCCTGTTAACAAACGTTGGTTTTCACCAGACTAAATTGTTGGTGCAAGCTAAATTAAAGTGATTATTACATTTTGAACTTGTATATTTTTCTTACAATAATGCATCAAGCTACAGAAGGCCTTTGTTCACCCCCTGGAGATTAAAAATTTGTTTTTTTTCTGGATGGGCACTTTTTATTTCACATCTTTTGGACTGATGCACTGCATCACTCGCTGACTGCAACAATAGAGCTTGAAAGACCAAAAACTATTTTTAATATAAAAATATACTGAAACAAGCAAGTCATATACACCTTGGGGGTGAGTAAAAAACTCTTTTGGTTGAACAAACCCTTTAACTGTGTTATACTAAGTTACCGTCGCATTGATTTGTATCTGTCCTGACGGTCAATCATGATGTGGTCGAGACGATCAATAAACTTCCTGAGATCCCTCAGCTGGCTGGATTTGCTTTTGTAATTAGTGTGAGCCTCTGCGTACTCCCTGGAAAAATACATTCTTCAGTAGTATATTTCAGTTCTATGCAAAAAAAAAAATTGCAATTCATAATTGCTTTTTAATTCTCAGAAATGCTACTTCCAGTGTATAAAATTAAATAACAAAAAATAAATAAATAAAACAAAATGAGGCATCAGTCGAAACTATTTCCTAAAAAATGATATCAGATCTAAACTAAAATTAAATAAAATGCACATTTGTGTCAGTGGAGCTTCATTTATACTGAATCCGGAAGACTTTTTTGAAATACCTGATAACTTGTTCCTTGTCACCGTGGCTGCTCTCTTCTGTACTGATTTTTTGTCGAAGGCGTGTGATTTCGGCATCGATACATTTGGCACTCTGATCTACCTGCTGTCGCACAGGACAGATCTCTTTGGCTTTGGCTTCGCAATCCTACAAAAGCAAACCGTTACCAAACAATGAACAAGTCCTATATTTTGCCATACTGCTGTTTAGATGGAAACAATATGAACATTTGGTGACACTGTAGATAAGGGAACACTTATTCACTATTAATTACCATATTTTTCGGACTATAAGTCACACCTGAGTATAAGTCGCATCAGTCGAAAAAAATATATCATGATGAGGAAAAAACATATACAAGTCACACTGGACTATAAGTCGCATTTATTTAGAACCAAGAGAAAACATTACCGTCTATAGCCACAAGAGGGCGCTCTATGCTGCTCAGTGTAGACTACAGTAGCAGTGAGCAGTATAGAGCGCCCTCTGGCGGCTGGAAACGGTAATGTTTTCTCTTGGTTCATTTCTCTTGGTTCATGTCAAATAAATTTTTATAAATTAGTCGCACCTGACTATATGTCGCAGGACCAGCCAAACTATGAAAATAAGTGTGACTTATAGTCCAGAAAATATGGTAAGAGTTTTTCTTCAATAAACTGCTATTTTGATGTTTATTGATAATTAGTTAGTTTATTGTTAAGTTTATGTCTAAAGTAGGATTAAGCGATCTAAAATATTATCATACAGAATATGTGCTTTAGAAGTACTAATAAACAACCAAAATGCTAGTAATATGCATTTTAAGAAGCAACTAGTTAATAGTGAGCATTGGTCCTGAAAGTAAAGTGTTACTACAATTTTTTTACGATAAGGAATGTTTTATATTAGATTATATGATGTATAAAGCACGAAGAAGTGATCACCTGCATTTCTTCCTCTCTGAGTGACAAATCATCTTTCATGGTCTGAATATTAGCCTGATGATCCTCGAGTTTCTTCTCCAAGATCTTCAATGTCTGATCAAGTTTACTGCACACAGCCTCTGCCTTAACCTGCTCCTCCTATTCAAGACAAATCCATCTTTCAATAAACAATATGTGTGTGTGTGTGTTATATTTACATAACATAACACAGTACATAAAATCACAATTTTACAATTTCCAGGTTTTGCATGAATGTGGGAATCCTGTAGTAATTGATACCAATGACAGTTTTAAGAAAAACACACACACACACACACACACACACACACACACACACATTTATATATATATATATATATATATATATATATATATATATATATATATATATATATATATATATATATATATATATATATACACACAGATATATTATATAATAAACAACAACATGTAAATTAAGTGTTGCATTGTATACTGATCATCTCTCACCTTCAGTTGTTCCGTCTCATCTGAGAGTTGCTCCATTTTATTTTTCACATCTTTATATTTCTGATTAATACTCGAAAGCACTCTCTCATGCTCCTTTAACTCATCCTGGGCCTCTTTCGCGTTTCTCCTCTCTGATTCGATCTTTTGTTCATTTTCCTGTGCATCTTCTTCCTGTACATTTGACAAACGGCCTGTAACTCTGTCTCACAAAACACTAAACCTCGATAGTTTTGCCTGATAAAACCCATAGAGACCTCACCAGGGAGCTGATGTCTTCAGCCTGCGCCTCTTCAATGTTCTCAAGTTCTGTTATGGAAGCTTTAACCTTATTTATACTTTCCTAAAAACAGGAATCAAGTATGCAGATGTTTTCGGACACAAATAACGACATGAACATGGTGTAGCCTGTGCAGTTCAGTACCTGATTCTTTTTGCAGGCCATGATGACACTCCGCAGCTTCTCCTCCATGAACTGAATGTCTTCCTTCACAGAGACCAAGTGAAGCTGGAAACGTGAAAGCTGAGCCTGACTGTTCTCCAGCTCTGACTCCACTAGACTGGAAACCAGTAAAGAAGAACGTAATTGCTTCTGATCATGCCATAAACAATCAGGCTTGTAATTGAAAAAAAGAAGGTTCAAACTCGCTCGGGGTACAATCAGAGACAATTTACTTGATGAAAGAGTATTATTCAGTATTTGTGCAGATCACACTTGCCGTATTTCTGCCTCTGGGTCTCCACCGAGATATTTGACCAGTACTTCATGTTCAGGTGTGTAATAGCGATGGCTGAAGACCTGATCACCATCTGCAGTGAAGGCCTCACGGCAATTCTTCGGGGGTCTCGACCCCTGCATGACTCTTCTCGCACAAGCTTTCTCCTGTTTTAAAATAAAAACAATAACAACATATGACATATTTTATAGAGCAACAATATCTATGGATAGATTGTGAAAAATCATTCCAGTTTAAAATAACTGTTTTCTATGTGAATCTGTTGTTAATAATTTATTATTTTATTACTCCAGTCTTCAGTGTCACATGATCCTTCAGAAATCATTCTAATATGCTGATTTATTCATATTGGAAAAAGTTGGGTTTCTTGATATGTTTATTTTTGGAACCTATGATACTTTTGTCAAGATTCTTTGATGAATAAAGAGTTAAAAAATGAATCCTTAGTCTATCACTTTTTTTTATCAAATGAACATATTCTTGCTGAATAAAAAAAACATATAACTAATATATTAACATAATATACATATTTAAAAAGTATATATAATAAAAACATACCGACCCAAAACTTTTTAACAGTAGAAATATTGTATCATTGAGAACATTGAATCTTTTTAACAAAAAAACATCTGTTTTGAATAAATGTGGTTCTTTTAAACATCAAAGAATCTTTAAAAAGTATCAGAGATTCTAAAAAAAATAAGGAGCACAACTGTTTCCAACATTGATAATAAACCAGCATATTAGAACAATTTCTTTGAAGGATAATGTGACACTGAAGACTGGAGAAATGGCTGATGAAAATTCAGCATTGCTTCAGAGGAATAAATTATACTTTAAGGTATACTAACATAGAAAACAGTTATTTTAATTTTTTATAATATTTCACAATATTACTGTATTTTTTACAAATTGAAAGCAGCCTTAGTGAGCAAAAGAAACGTCTTTAAAAAATCTTACTGGTCCCAAACTTTAAAACAAATAATATATTTTTTAAAATATTTATTCACACAAACAAATCTAAATCAGTTAAACACAAAAGTGGTCATTTATTTAGATGTTTGCACTCCATTGTTTATGTGTTATAAATGATAATAAATGCTTTTACTTATTATTATTACTTAACAACTTACTTTGATAATGAGAATGCTCTCAATGCCCCTCATGTCAATCAGACAGTTTGTTATCACCGGGTTCTCGATATTGAGGCAGTCCAGCACAGATGGAAACTCAGGATGATGGACTCCACTGACAAGAACACGTAGAAACATCATGTTTACAGTAGCTGCATGAGACCTCTGACTCCATTTCTGGACACAGATATTTCTTACCGGCCTTGCAGGTTATAAACTCTGTCTGTGAATGGACACACCATAATCTGAGGCCTGCTGCCTTTGGGGAAGTATGAGGACATCAGGCCCTGCAGGACTTTTTCGTCCCTGTAATTATCACAGCAAAAGGTTTTAAAGAAACCTCGTAAGCAACTCTCCACAGCCACGGCTAAACTGGGATCCTTTAGGCTGATGCATGCACCTGGTGAAGAAAAAACACTGCATTAGATGAATCTCAACTTGATTTGGCATCGCAAAGTTGAGAGACTCTTTAGTGAATAATCTGAAGGTACTGAAGGCCTCTCACCTATAGGTCCTACAGGTTTCTTGATGAATCGGCCCTGAGCGAAGGCTTTGTCGATGGACTCCATCAATTCTGGCATGTGATCGCCGAAGCGTCTCAGTCTGTTGGATCTGCTGGCCATTAGCTGCTTCTTTCTCTTCAGTTTGGACTCCAGAGAAACCTGGATGTTCTTCTCCTCCATGCTAAAAGATGATAAACACTCAGAAACTATCAAGATACATCACCAATCATGCACAGGCGGTTCTTTCTTTAAAGGAGTCATGCAACTCATTTTAGGATCAGATTTATGGAACAGTGGGTTTTGCAACTTGGAAGGTATCCACAATACAAAAGATTTTTCAAAGATTTTTTTCACATTTTAGGTTAATTTCAAGCCATGCCACGCAACATTTACAATTAAAGCCATTGTGTTTTTTGCAAAGCAGGGTTGAATACGCCTTGTGTCCCTCCACTTTCCTATCGTCCTCTTCACTGTCCAGTCAAGTCCAATAAAAAAAACAATAATAAAGTTGCCAGACTTTACCTGAGTTTATCATATTCCTCTCTTCCTTTAAGCAGAGCTTGTTGTTTGTCCTTAATCTCTTGATTCAGAGCGCTGGACTCTTTCTCAAGCTTTTCCAGCTGCTTTTTGAAGGCAGCTATTTTTTTGAGGTGCTGTGCTTGCTCAGTCTCATGACTTCTTCTGCCACTGCTAAAAACGTGACATTCATAGCGGCGTCAAATTAGTCAGTTATTTAAACCACGTGCTTAACTAAGTCTTTAAACAAATGCCAATTAAGAAATGGTTTGCAAAAATACTTTAGAGGTCTTCCCTCAACAAAAGCACTCACCCGTGACTTATTTTGTGAATTCGCTCCTGAAGAAGGCATTGCTCCTTTTCTAATTGTTTCAATTTATTCTCAGCGCGGAAGTAAACCACCTGAAAAACTGGCACTCTAAAAATCTATACAAACTCTTTGGGAAATCAACAAGGACCCTGCTTATTAACTTAAAACAGTAGTTCACCCAGAAATTAAAAGCATGGAAGTATTTACTCTCCTCTTTCTTGCTTCCACGCAACACAAAATACTGCTCTTTTCCAGTCAAAGATAGCAAATGACAAACAATCTGCATTAAATGTGTATGTAGACAGTCTCCGGTCACTTCATGCTTTCACTGCATGGGAAAGAGGAGCGCAAACATTCTTCAAAACGTCTCTTAATGTATTCCACAAAAGAACCAATTTTCCTTTTTGGGTGACATATTCCTTTAATACTACATTTGCCAATTGTTGCTCACATGTAAATGTTGAAACACTCATCCTAACTCTAAAAAGATGCATGTCTTCATTTAAAGTGAATATTAAAGAGATGTACACGTGTGAACGCGTGCCTCTTCAAAAACGTTGACTTTAGTAACAGTAACTAACAGAAAGAGAAAACAAAGACATCTCACCTCTTGACTCTTCAGTGCTTTTGTTTTGACTTTAATTTCTTCCTTCATCTTACAGCTCTCCTCTGCCAAACGCTCCTGCTCTTCTCTAAGAGTGCAAAGCTTCTTCTGAATGTCCTGCAATCTCTTTTCAGCAGCGCTAACTTTGCTCTTAAAAGCAAAGAGAAATATGTTTTACAGTCTAATGCGTACTAATGTAAGAAGGACAATACACACTTGTTTAAACCAAGAACTATGAATGACATTCTGTTGAAAACATTCCTGTTTACACTACCATACAAAAGTTGGTTATAGTTATATAGTTATTATTTTTTGAGTGTTTTTGAAAGATGTCTGCATGCCCAAATCAGCATATTAGAACTTTGAATCTCATAGAATGAGATTTGTGACACTGAAGACTGGTGTAATGATGCTAAAAAAAAATCAGCTTTGCATCACATGAATAAATTACATTTTAAAATCTATTAAAAAAGAAAACATGCCTTTTGAATTGTAATAATATTTAATAATATTACTGTTTAAACACAGCCTTGGTGAGCAGAAGAGACATAAATAACATAAAAGAGTCCAGATTAATAGAGCCGATCACACAAACCTGACAGAGCTGCAGCTTTTCTTCCCGTTTACAGTCAGACTCTTCTTTTTCAATTTGTTCTATCAGTTGTTCAACAAGCCTCTCCTTCTCTCTCACCTACACCCAGCAAACAGAGCCACCACTGAACAGAGACTCTCTAATGCAAACGACTTTTCACACTTCTGTGAAGATGCACTAAAATAACTTACCAAACACCACGCCATCTTCTTTTTCAGATCCTCCAGAGTCTGTCTCATGTTGTCGAGCGATGACAAGCGTTCATATCTTTCTTTCTTTTGCAAAAACAACTGCCTGAGATCTTTAAGACACTAAAAATAGAAAGCGTGTGAAGATTGTGGTGACTGCCTGTTCATAACATGCATTAAGTATGTGGAAACACTAATAAAGATGACCGACTATGAATTCACAAATCACCTCTTCTTGTCTTTCCACTTGTTCGCGTGTCAAGGCTTTAGTCTGCTTGATGTGAATGTAGTCTCTTTTCATTTGCTCCAGAAGAGTTGCTTTCATGAAAAACTTCAGGACAGCAAAGATAGGAATAGTGTGAAAACAGTTGGCCATACAACACTGCTTTCGGTTACTGATGGAATAAATTAAAAATAAATCACCTTGTACTTGTCTGCTTCACTTTTTGAATGCAGGAACTGTTTGCTCATTTCTTGATTGAGCACTGAAACGGGATTGTCAACCTGTAATATGACATTAATAGAGAATGAGTGGTTTGCTTCATACAAAACATCAGGAATTAAACAACTAGATTTGAAAATAATTGCTTAAATATTGCACTTAAATGCATGCAAGTCAGCTGTGAGCTGTGTTTTTTTTTCACCAAAAGTACCTGAATACCGAAATGGTCCAGTATAGCAGTTAACTCTTCTTTCTTTGTTGAAATGACATGGCCTAAAAATGGAGCAAATCTTAATGTAAATGAGGAAGTCCTATTTCTGATTTTAAGTGTGAACAGGAAAAAGTAATTATATTACCAATTTTATTCTTGATTTTACAAGTCCTGCAACCGTCGCTTGTGATCCGATGCTCAATGCAGATGCTGTCGCCATAAATGTCACCTTTATAGGGGTCATTCCCTCTGTTTTTTAATTTGACTTTAATGTCTGCAAAACTGTAAATTAAAGACTCAAGAGTGCTTGTAAAAACTAAATGATCTTATGAAGAAATATTTGCATTTTATTTCTAAAATATACTAACCTCTCTCCATATTTCACAAAGCCTTTCAGAGATGTTCCTCTGTTGGTTGTGGTTGCTTTTCCACCGAGACCCACTATAAGAGCTGTCAGAATAGCACTTTTCCCAGCTTAGAGTGGAATAAAAAATAAAAACATGCATTGAGAAAAGACCCACAATTTTTTTTTTTTTTTTTTAAAGCCAATTCTATTCAAAAGCCACTTTTGTGTTGGGGTCAGTTTGATCCCATTTTATTCTTTCGTGAATTTTTGTGCATTTTTTTTGTGCAGGGTCATGAATGTGCATGCAAAATAAATTGCAAATTCCCCATTGAACCAGATTTTTTTTCGATGCAATCTGCAAAAACTGCTTTTTTGTAACTTGTAAAACAGTCAAATATAAATACATTAAAATTGAAATACATCATAACTTATTAAATGTAGGACATTTCAAGAAAGTTTCACAGTCATAAAATGTGTTTAAGGTTGTTTTTGGTTGTTAATTTTTTGGATCTCAATTACAAGACTGAAAAGTAGAATGAAAAAAATAATTGTATCATTTAATATAAACCCAAAAACTAAAAACATTCAAATAAAAATAGCAATAAATACTACTTAAATCAAGAACAAACAATGTAAAATAATATGTATTTATACTTGTAGTTATTTGCTTCTCAGTGTACAAACAATCACTACAAATATTTGTGAAAATAAATAAATAAATAAATAAATAAATACATTTTGTGTCCCTTAAAATGGATGTGATTTATTTTTAGTATCGGATAAGCTACTATAGATGTTTTCTGTTTATACATGAATCTTTAGTGTTTTTCATAGTGTTAATTTTTGGCAAATTGCAAGGAAAAACAATGTGGTACCCAGCTTTTGAACGCAACAGGAGGGTTGCTTTCAAGTGTTTTCAGATGTTTGACTGGTACTGTAAATCATGACTATTTTATTAATTCAATCCAATAAAATAAACAAGTCTGTTAAAATCTGATAGTTCTTACTTCCATTGTTCCCAACAATGAAGTTTACATTTGGTCCAAATTTGAAAGGTCCAAGCAAATGGTGACTCATAAAGTTCCTCAAAGTGATACTTTCTATCACACCGATATCTCCAATGCTCTGGAACAACAAAAGATAAATGTTATTTAAACCAGAACCATCATTATCACTTTTAGAAATGTCAGGCTCTGTTCAGGAAGTCACCAAACTGACCGAAGCAGAGAGTGAGTGATCTTGCTGGACTTCATCCTCCTCATCAACCTCCTCCTCATCCTGGACATGTGTTTTACCATCCGTCCTAGGAGTCTTAGAAGGTTTTACAACATTGTGGACAAAAGACTTCCTCTTATTCATGGCAGATAGATGCCCAGCCTAGAGCGCAGGAGGAGAACAGACACATCAGCATGCCTCTGGAAGCAACAAAGTTTATCTTTTAACTATTAAAAAAAGCTGTTATTAATTCTGCAGTTTTGTGAAACAGGATATTTTAACCAAGGAAGTTCATATTTGATGTCACAAACTAAAATCTCACTGAAATGCCTTGATAAACATGTATGCTGCATCACAAAGAGGAACAATGGATGCGCTTGCGAACATGCCAACACATAGTTCAGCTGACAAGGATGAACAGGTGCACAGCCAAATGTTACATTACAATCGCATACGGACACACAATTTAACAGTGCATGAGTTTATTAAATTAATCACGTATATACGTACCCATTCCTCTGCATCTGGAAAGTGAATGTGTCTTATTGAGGACTTCCTGGTTGACAGACAGCGCGCAGCTACAACTAACTCCACCCTCCGAATAACGACTGTTAAACTTCAGACCACATGAGCTTATTTAAGCTATATGAATATGTCTATTTAAACGTATTTTGTTAAATATTCTGAACGGAAATCCCCACGTTAAGCATTTTATTTTTGCTTAAATATATTTTAGTACTGTTAAGTCACCTGTTGGTCTCCTACAAACAGTATGATGGTTTATTATTTTTGTGCATTTCAATTTTGGCCAATGAGACTGTGCTATTTTTTAATACGTAAGTATATTTTGAGGAAGATCAATTAGTTTTTATAGGATATACGTATTAAAACATATCTTTGAAGGACAACTTGCGCCAAAACGAGGGTATAAATCACGCGTTCGTCACGTGACGCGCGCTCTTAATTGACATCAATATGATTGAGTCGCAAAAACTTCAAGTGGTGTTTTGTAAGCTCCTTCGTACTCGGTAAAGTCATGGTATTCGTGTATGTGATGGGGAGAAATTCACCTTGGTAAGTTTTCTTTGACGAATTAATCTTTTGTTACCAGGAGGTCGAATCAACGAGTTAAAATTGGTTTAAGGTTTAAACTAAAGTTAGCCCTAAGGGCTTGATTCACGAGCCATTGAATAAGCCACAACATCTCTAGGTTTTGATAAAGTCATCAGATAAATGAGTAATTTTAACTCCTAGATAGCTTATTTTAGGGTATTACAGGTCCAGACATGCCCTCTGTTGAATAATTTGTAATTTGACAATCTAATTTAAATAGAAATATATGAGTATTGTGATTCTTATTCTATTGTTTAATAATGCTTTTTCATCTGCATGTGTCATTAACAGGTTGACTAACAATAATAATGTTTTGTTTTATTATAATGGTTTTTTATCATTAGGTCACTATAAACTTAATAATTAAATGCAGTAAATACGGGTTAATTCATAAAATTGTAATTATTTACTGTACTTAACCTTATTTCCAAGGCTCCAAGCCCATATGCTTTTATTTCTTTTTATTTAATAAAATATTAAATAGTCTTTCTGTGCTGCTCTTTTCTATACATTACAAGTTAAGTCATCATACACTTTCTAAATACAAACTAGAGATAAAATTGTTAACAATTCATCCATGCAACCTTTGACAAAGACAAAGAGAGTTTGATTTGACTATATTCTATAATTGGAACAAAAATAGTTGAACATGTTTTGTCCTGTGAGGTGATTTGAAAGATACTGTACGCACCGTTTGAGAGACAAATTATAATTTGCTGTTATATCCTTATTTGCAAATGTTGGAAGTCGGTGCAAGTATTTTCATTTGCATAAAGGCTCATCTTGGCAGCAAGTTTCCATTAAACTTTACAGGCTTCACTGAATGAGGGTCATACACAAAATATAACTCTTAAAATATAACATAATATATAAACATAATTATATAAAATACTTTTTTTTTTCTGACTGACAGTTATTTTGATAATTCATTGAAGTTAATTGAAATCCATTGATTATCATTACTTGCAGCTCTGTATTGTATGGTAAAGAAACCCAAGTGATGACTTTTTATTTGTCTGTAAATTATTATTCATTAAAAAAAAAGGGGGGGGGGGGGTGTTGGCGAACTATTCTTTTAACAATGGGTGTTTTTTTTTTTTTTTTCTCAGATTCTCTCTATTTATGCTCCTAAACAATTTTGAAAGACAAGATTCTCAACCAAGATGTGTTCATTTCCTGGTTTGCCAGTAGTTGGATCCAATACGACTGTTCATATCACAAGAGTCAATTTAAACCCACACACTGTCTTAGTGGAATTTGGAGGGAGTTTAAATAATGGTCAAGAAAACATTGAAGTATATCAACACCTTAAAAAAGACCTTGATATCCCTAGGAAGCGGCAGCAGCATACTTTTGAAGGTAAACCCGGAGAAGTTTGCTTGGTATATGAAGACAGAACTTGGCACAGAGCACGGATACTTTCAAAATCTGAACATGAATACAAGGTGTTCCTAATTGATGATGGTAAATTTCTTTGGGTCTCAAGCGAAGTTTTGACTAAATGTCCACAGAACCTTTGCAGTCTTCCTCCCAAAGTAGAGCTTTGCATATTGGCCAATGTGTCAGCTTTATGTCTTGAGAGTGCATGGTCTGTGGATGCTTTAAATGTCATCAGATCTCTGTCTGGAAAAGACATCTCCGGGTGTGTGCAGGATGTGATAATGCCTTCCAGAATCATCATTCTTGACATTCCTAGTCTATCCAAACAAATGTATGACCTTGGATTTGCTAGAAATATGTCTAACGGAGACTTTAAAAGCTTGGTAATGCATTTACAGCATTTGCCAAGAAAAAACCCTTCCATACAGACTGACCTTGTGACTACAAATAGTCAGGAGGAGCATGCCAGTGACCCGGACAGGTTGGATCAATACCTGTATCCTGAGTTGTTGCCTGGAGCAGTTGAGACCGTAACTGTGACGCAAGTTATTAATCCATTGAAAATCTATTGCAAATTGCATGTCTTATCACAAGAGCTCAAGAAATTAAGTGAACAGCTCCAAGAATACTATGAAGACTCTTTCGCTGTTCAGATGCCAATGCTGCTGTATGATGGGTCTCCATGTGCAACCAAAGGAAGTGAAGGCAAGTGGTATCGATCTGTACTTCAGCAGAACAATGTCTCCGATGTTGTCAAAGTCTTTCATGTCGATTATGGAATCGGAGATTTTGTTAAACTCTCCAATATCAGACCTTTATCTGCAAGGTTCTTCAAATTGCCAGTTGTCACCTATGCATGCTCTCTACATGGTGTCATTGACAAAGGCATTGGATGGAGGACAGAACAGATAGAGTATCTGAAATCTGTTGTACTGGATCAAATCCTTGTTGGGAAATTTGAGCATTACAGTGCAAATGAGAGTGTCTATTATATAACGCTTTATGGAAATGACAGTGTGAATGTGAACGACACTTTTGGCCACAGAGAGCAGTGTTTGTCAACGACTGAAAAGATTTGTGGTGACCGAACTCTTGAGACTCTAAACAAAGTAGCACACAAAGATATGTCTGGGAGAAATGTGCCTGTACATTCTCTTGCTTCAACCACTTTAACCAAGTGCTCCGATTCTTTTGAAGATGTCACTGTGACCAGACTTTCCGAAAATGGAAAAAACCTACAACCCGCAGAGGTACGTCCCTCATCGAATGTCACTGCAGCTCCATCTTTTCAGAATGAAACATATGTTGTTTCACCACCCAAAACTGAAGTGGGCGCAGAGGAGAAGGTTCAAATAACCTGTGTCCAAAGTGTAAATCAGTTCTATGGCCATTTTACACAAAATACTGAAACGGTCATGAAAATGACCATAGGTATTCAACAACTGTGCCAAAATCAACCACAAGCAAAGTTTTCAATTTACCCTGAGATGATGTGTCTTGCTAAATACGCTGATGGGCTGTGGCACCGAGGACAAATTGAATCAACGCATCCGAAAATACTTGTCCAATTCGTAGACTATGGTGACGTGGTGGTTTTGGAGAAATCTGATATTCTGCCACTTCCTCCAAAGGCTAGTGAAATTGCATCCATTCCCATTCAGGCTGTTCAGTTTGAACTTTTTAATGTCACATTACCTGAGCAATGTGAGCTTAATGAGTGGTTTAAAAACTATGCTACAGACTGCATGTTCACCGCCATTGTGAAACAAAATTCAGGCAAACTATCAGTGGAGATTTATGACGAGAAAACAAACCTCAACTCAAAAATTAAAGAGCAGTGGAACGAAACGTCCAAAGGAAAAGGGTTTACCTTAAGCAAAGGAATGGAAAAGGCTCATATTTTCAGTAAGTCTGCAGAAGGCATGGAGTCTAGAGGTGAGAGACACAATTTCAGAACTACATCAAAAGCACATAAGACCTCTAAGAAGGTCCCAAAACCAGTTGTTGAAGACACATTGGAACAAAACTTCCAGACTTTTACTAGTCACACAACTGGACACAGTAGAGCTAAGCCTATTGTTTTACAGCAACAAGTGTCAAGTCATTATCCAAAGCTCACAGATCTTCCCCCGAGAGCCTTGGATGCAGGATTAGTTTCAGACATCTATGTTTCACATTGTAATAGTCCATCAAGTTTTTTTGTACAATTGGCAAGTGATGAAGGTGAAATATTTTCCCTTCTTGACAAACTTAATTCTGCTCCGTTAAGTGATGCACAAGTTGAACTAGACCTGTTGCAGTCAGATGACTTGGTCGTAGCTGAATATACTGCTGATGGTGCCTGGTATCGTGCGGTTGTTCAAGACAAGAAAAATGGCGTAGTTCAGGTGCAGTTTATTGACTTTGGCAATGAGGCAACACTCCTGCCCCATAAAATAAGGCAACTTGACAAGCAGTTCCTCAGCAGCCCCAGGTTCAGTATTCAGTGCACACTGGAAGATGGTAGAAGGGGAAAAAGAGATTGGACCCAGGAAGAGATAATGACTTTCAAAAAAGCAGCAGGTGAACATGGTGAGAAGAAAATTCAATGCAAGTTCATCCAAAAGGACACATCTGCTTGGATTGTTAGTTTAGAACTTGAACTTGAGGAAAGGCATTTGTTTGATGCCGTTCTCAAACCAGGTGCTCAACCTGAATCCCAAATGCACTGTGATGAATGTATCCAGCCGTTTGCATTCAAGGAACCAGCTATAAGTCAAGGACAAATTGTAGATGCATATGCTTCATCTATCGTTGGACCAAATTACTTCTGGTGCCAGTTCAAAAACTCAGAGGAACTTGACAAAATCTCCCTGCTTGCACAAGAAATAGGAAACTCTAGTCAAACAAAACCAATTCGGCCAGATCAGTTATGCCAGGGACCCTGCCTGGCACTCTTTTCTGACAGGCTATGGTACCGTGCACAGGTTATCAATACACATTCTAAAACAGTCTCTGTTCATTTTATAGATTATGGAAATGAGTCTGAAATTGACTTGATCTTTGTTAAACCCCTGCCCACCAAGCTCCTGGAAAGCCCTCCACAAGCATTTCTTTGTCAGTTAGAAGTTTTGGGGTCCGCGGATGGCATGTGGAGCGACGCTGCAGCTGATAAGTTCTTTGAGCTTCTGGTGGATGAACCCTTAAAAGTGACCATTCTGAATACGGTAATGTCCTCTGACCTTCCAAACTGTTCTCCGTATAACGTCATTGTTGAATGTAATGGGCTAATTGTTAATGATCTTATGAAAGATTACTGGTGTGACCCCAAGCCTCAAGTTTGTAGCAAAGTGACAGTGGGCGCAAATATAAAACCCACTGCAAGTGAGCACAGTTTTGGAATAAAAAGCTCTGAAACCGTTCAGAAAGATAACGCTCCCAAGCTTAACTGTGGCCAGGTAAATAATGGAGCATCAAATGATGTAAACCCTGACCTTCATAGCTTTGACCCACAGATTTCTCAGAACAAATTAGTGGCAGCCGAGACCCAAGAGAAAAGCATTACGTACCCAACATTGACCGCGGTAGATGGAAGCATGATGGTTCCTGAACTATCAGTGCAGTGTTTACCTCAAGCTGTAGATCTTCCTCTACGTATGATAGAACCAGGCAAGGTGTCTGAAGTGTATGTTTCACACATCAACAGCCTGACAAGTTTTTTTGTTCAACTGGAAGAAGATGAAAACGCATTATTCACCCTCACCGAGCTATTGAATTCCCATCAGCAATCTGAGAAAGATGATATTCATGCATCAAGTGTTCAGCAGGGAAGTTTGGTGAAGGCCATGTTTTCTGAAGATGATTCTTGGTATCGTGCGGTCGTGAAGGATATGACTCAAAATGGCATGATTCAGGTAGAGTTCATAGATTTTGGAAATGAGGCAACTGTTTCTCTCCTTAAAATTTGTAGACTTGATGTGCCACTGCTGTCTTACCCGAGGTTCGGCATTCACTGCAGCTGCAATCTAGATGATCAATTTAAGATGCAGAAAGGAATGGAGCAGATGTTTCTCTTCAATAATATATTTGGTGAAGCTGGTGAGAACAAGCTGTCTTGCAAGTTTATCAAAGAAAATGGCATTACTTGGGAAGTTAAAATTACTCCCAGTGGCAACTCTTCCGATTCAAATGAGAAATTGGATAGTTTAGATGCAAAAGCATCACCGGTAGTATCCAAACCTGTGAAGGACACATTCCAGCTGCTCTTCAAGAAACCAGAAGTGTCTTTGGGGCAGACAGTAGAAGCCTTTGCATCATGCATTGTTGGACCAGATTACTTCTGGTGCCAGTTTTCAAACTCTGAAATTCTTGACCAAATCACCCTTGTTGCCCAAGAATATGGAAACTCTAGTGGGACACAGCCGATTAAGGTGGACAAGTTGGATCCTGGAAGCCTGTGCCTGGCTCGTTTCTGTGATGATCAGATGTGGTATCGTGCGCAGGTTATTAATAAATGGACAAACGTTGTATCTGTCCTTTTTGTTGACTTCGGAAATGAGTCTGAAACCAGTGAAAACTCTCTTAAGGCACTACCTTGTGACTTGCTGGAAAGTCCACCTCAAGCTTTTCTGTGTCAGTTGGAAGGGTTTGATCCGTCCAAAGGATCTTGGGACAGTGGTGCAACTGACAACTTCTACAAACTCTTAGTGGATAAACCTCTTAAAGTGACTGTGCAGTGCATTGACGGTAACCCTCCATATTATGTTAAAGTTGAGTCTCCACAATGTCTTGTAAATGAGCTTATGATGAAGTTTTGGAGTGGTTCTGCACAAAATGATCAGACCTCTTCTGAGGTGATTGAATCCATTGCATCAACATCTGATCAACAGGTTTCAGAGGATAAAATGAGTGTGAGCCTTGGAATCTCTACAGAGGATATGCACACAATTGAACAACATGGAGCTGATCAAATCAAACCTTTAATAGTAAAAGGAGACTTGCTTGATGTACCTGAGAAGAAGGTGGATGATCAGCTTGATGGAGCAGATGTGATTGCTGTGGTCACTAATACTGATGTCAGTGCTGATGATCCTTCAAGGATGGATTTAGAAATCCACAAAGTCGGTCATGAATCTGATGAGGGCATCCCTGTTGTGTCAACTGAGCAAATGCTGCTGCACACAGAGAAAAGAAAAGATATAGATGGATCTGAAAAAGGTTTGAGTTACTGTGTCGGATTACATTTCATATGAGATATAATAATTAATTTGAAGAATTGATTTTTAGTCACAGGCTTATTTTGCTTACTTTATAATGCTTATTTCTTTTTCAGTGGGCAACCCGAAGACGGCAAGCAGAAGTATAGCTGGTTTAGAAAATCTAATTTTACCCATGGTATTTGGTTTTTTGTTTATGCTTTTCCTTTTCTTTGGTATGTGGGGATTTTTTTTTTAATTCATTAAGTAATCTTGTTTTAGATTAATAACCGTATTTTTGTTGTTACTTTGTAGGTTTGCACTGAAGATTCATGTGACTCTGTTAAGTGCATCTTCAAATAAACAGAATTTTAAGCTTTATAGTGAAAAGGTATAATTTTTTTCATGGGTAATATGAATGTGAACTGACAAATAATTGTTTCAAACAGATAACTTTGGAAGTTAACGATTTTATTTTGCCATGTTGCTTTTAATTTTAAAACATAAGAGCCATGTCTGATTGCAATGTTAGGTTTTGTTATTACTTTTTATGCAGTTTTTACACAAGTAATTGTGAACTAAAGTGATGATTGCACGGAAAGTGCAAGTGTTGCAGGCCATAATCCTGCTCTACCTTCACTCAAAAATTGGTAGTTGGTTTGGATTACATGTGCAGTGATACATTTTTCTTTCTTCTCCTGATTGTAAAATATAAGAATGTGTATTCATTTTTCTTTTATCTTGATAATTGTTTGTTGGAATAAAAGCAATTCATACAATCGAGTTTGTGTTGCTTTATTTTTTGTTTGTTAACTGGGGACATGCGCATTAATAAAACATTTCTGTAAATGTATCAGAATTAGCCAAAGAACATTTTCTGTCCATAGACTCTTGACCGGTTAGAAGTTACGAGTATATATATATATATTTATTTATGTATATTAAAATACATGCTAGAACAATTTAAGCAAGAACATAACACAATCCATAAAATAATCTATCAATTAAAACAAATCAAGATAATTAGAACAAGTAAAATCATTCAAGATTTTGAGAATTTTAAAGGTGAAAATGTTTTAAATAAAAATTCTCACTTTTTTTCCCACACTGCTAAAAATTGACGTTGGCTTTTTAATTTTTGTCAGAGCTAAAATATTTGTACACTACAATGCATAAAAATATATATAAATTTAGCTGACTGGTAGATGACACGATAATGTAAATCCAACGATCTCTAATCTCAAATTCCTTAATCATCATAAATGGCTGTGATTTGTCCATAATGAACTGCGCTGAGAAAAGTCACAGGTATCACGTGATGAGGCCGTCTGCGCGCGCTGTTTATTCTAAACCGATGTAATGTAATTTCGAAATAAAAATATATATTAAATTGAAAATATACAGTGAATGTTTTTATAATAAAGTAATTATTTAGTGCTTCTAATGTTTGTTTGTTTTTTCTAGGGGAAAATCCCGTTACTGTTTTAAAAAAAGACGACAGAGTTGCATCAGGCAGCTGCTGTTGGAAACTATGATCTAGTGGAAGAAATTGTGAAAAGAAAATCATGTGACCCCAATAATAAAGACTCAGACTGGAACAAGAAGACTCCTCTGCACTGGGCAGCATCCAAAAGCAGGTTTTAGCCTACATTCGAGACCAAACGTTGCTGTTTTTTTCAAAACGTATACCAATCATTATTAGAACGTCATAGTCTATTACAAATGAAAATTCAATAGATGAGTAGTATGAAAGTCTTGTAACTTCATGATGAATATAGTGAAATGTGGCCTGGATATTACATTACCCAGTTGTTCTTGTGTGATGCTAACGCTATTTAACCAATGAGCTTTTGTTAAATGGGCTGTCCTTAGATGATACTGATGAAGAATGGGAACAGGAGAGAAAAGAAGCCAAAAAAACAAGTCATTAAAAAGTAGGTTTTATTATACAATGAATGCAAAACACAAAATAATGGATGCTTATAAAGTGGGCAACATCTGCAATCTGTGTTGTACATCTAAATTAAATGTAAAACATAAAAGAAAGCATTTTTGGAGGACAGTAAAATTATAAGCCAAAATTACCAAGTAGGCTATATATATATGTATGTATGCAAGCATAAATATACTTATATGAATATACATAAAATTGAATAAACCATTTTCAAAAATGAAAATGATCTAAATTACAAGCTAAAATTCATATTCATCTACGACTTTCACCAGTTGTTAAATTATACCAAGTAGGCGCACAAGCATGATTATATTAACATAAATATACTGTACATAAATAAAGAAAAATTAACTCATTGACTAAAATATATGTCAACATTCATATTCATCTACAATTCCACCAGTTTTAAGTAATAGCAAGTAGGCTTTAGACATACAAGCATAATCATAATTGAAAACGAATATACATCAAATTGAATAAATCTTTTTCTGAAATAAGAAGAAAAAGTAACTTACCCTAAATACATTCAATCTAAATATGAATATAAATATGACTAACATGGTTACGTCTAAATATATTTAAATCCTATGGTCTACAATATCTCAAACAATTGTACAGTGTTCTAGAAAACTGTTTTATAGCTGTTGAAAGTGAAAGAATTTAATCCATGATGTTTTTTATGTTTCCAACGAGTTTCCTCTCTTTCAGTTTGTTTAGAATCGTCTAAATCATTCACATGCTGATTTGGGACAAAAACAACATTAGAACAAAATATGTAGACACTCAATAAAATGTGATCCTGGACCACAAAACCAGTCATAAAGGTCATACGATTTATGCATCTTAAAGCTGAATAAATAAGCTTTCCATTGATGTATGGTTTATTATGATCGGACAGTATTTGAAAGAGATTCAACTACCATATTTTTCGGATTATAAGTCGCACCTGAGTATAAGTCGCATCAGTTCAAAAATACGTCATGATGAGGAAAAAAACATACAAGTCACACTGGACTATAAGTTGCATTTATTTAGAATCAAGAACCAAGAGAAAACATTACCATCTACAGCCGCGAGAGGGCGCTCTATGTCTTCAGTGTAGACTACATGAGCACTGAGCAGCACAGAGCGCCCTCTGGTGGCTGTAGAAGGTAGCTGTTCATTTCTCAGTTAATTTCTCTTGGTTCATGTCAAATTAATTTTGATAAATAAGTCGCACCTGACTATAAGTAGCAGGAGCAGCCAAACTATGAAAAAAAAGTGTGACTTATAGTCCGGAAAATACGGTATTTGAAAATCTTGATTCTGAGGGTGCAAAAAAATATTGAGAAAATCGCCTTTAAAGTTGTCCAAATGAAGTTCTTAGCAATGCAAATTACTAATCAAAAATCACGTTTTGATATATTTACAGTAGGAAATTTACAAAATATCTTGATGGAATTTTACTTCATTTCCTTAGGATTTTTGGCATAAAAGAAAAATCTATAATATTGACCCATGTAATTATTTTGTAATATGTATTTTTGGCTATTGCTACACTACAAATATACCCCAGGGACTTAAGACTGATTTTGTGCTTCAGGCTCACAAATATTCTTAAGAGCACAAATGTAACTTACCTTTAATCTGTTCAATCTTTATTTCATCATAACTGAAGATGTTGCTTTCGTTGAGCTATCATTTTTAGGCTTCACTGATTGCTAACGTAAGAAAAGTGGGAACGTGAGCTGAGTTATTTCATGTATTTATGTTCATGATGCATTTTGCATCTGTAAAAGCAGACATTTCTCTCGTGCATACTAACCTTGGATTTGAAACGCTTCATAAGTGCATCACAAACCTATGGGAAATTTTTTTATATCATTATATTGTGCTTTATCTAGCAATCCTAACAAATTTGATTAGTAATATTAAACTAATGCGAATGAAAGTGGTTTTACAAATGTTATATTTTCAGCCTAAATTCCTTAAACATATGTAGGGCACGTGTAGTGGGCATATTTACCTTTTTCTCTCCCAAGCAGTTTGTCAGCAGTATCAAAAAGCCCTGATGAAATACAACAGCATATTTTAATGTACATGCACAAATGAGTAACAGATAAGGTGTCTGATGCTTGACCCTTACCTGCAGTGAATTCAACAATGTAAATGTGTAGCCCACAATTTGGGCATAAGGTTTTTGTGTAAGATCAAGGTACAGCACCAAAATTCCGAGGAGCCAAGTTATTCCCAGGACAGGGCTTAGGAAAACTATTGTCTTAATCATACTCCTGGCAACATCCTTTTGGTCCCGTGCCTTTGACTCCGACAAAGTAGGATTTACTATCTTCAAAATCACCACAACCAGTGTAAAAAAGTTTACAATCACAATAGTTATGGCAGGAATTACAAAGGAAAAGATGGAGCCCTTCAACACACCCCGATATATGAGCCAGCAAGTCTCTTTGGAATAGTATTCATTTTCTTTACCGTTCTCGAAAGTAATGAAGGTTGTTGCCACACATATTAAAGGGCATACGTAACCGACAGTGATAGACAATACGAAAAAAACCTTTTTCCTCAGCTGCTCAAAGACAAATATCAGTTGGTGAAGAAGCACGAAACTCAAGCACAGCATCCAGAAGAAGACGGCGAGGAAAAAAAAGTGTTTGAACACTGTGAGGAAGGAGCACCAGTTTTGGGGGATTTCTTTCAGATTGGCTGATGCTAAAAATCCACAGTGTGCCAACAGCAAGCAGAAAGAGATGTTGACTAAGGCAACGTGTCGAAAATGTGAGATGTGTGACTTTACAACTGTATCCCACACCAAAAACTCAATGATTAAACACAGAACAAGTGAGACGATGGATATTCCTAAACCAGCGTAGGTCAGTTCCTCCATATACGGAAGGGTCTCTGCATCTTGAGACATCATTATGGTGAATGCAGAATTGTGTTCACATGTGCACAACTTTTGATTTGACGCACCACCCCATTCACACCCCTCTGAAGACCACATAGTATTATTTACATCCCAGAAAACACAATGAATTTCATGATTCCTTTCTCTTTTTTCAGCGTAATCGAACTTCATTTCAACACGGTTGGAATGATTGTTATTGGTATTATTTACAATAACTGACAAGATGTTGGTCACTAAGGGTCTTCCAATATACTCTGGTAAAATTTCATGAATATTCTGGTATCCAATGACAACAGCACTATCGTCTGTGCTGACGGTGGAATTAAAGCCGCCGCAATGTTCCCCTTTGGCCTTACTACAGAGCACCAGTTTAACATTTTGATAAATAAGAGAATTATTCGATTTCAGATTTGAATTGTGCATCATTTCCTCAATAGTCTGTAGAAATGTTACAGATAAATTTGTGTTTTTAGTTTCAGGATTTTCCCAGGCACGTGTGTCATTCAAAGTGTTGCTTATAGAGCTTACAAAGTCCTGAAATGTAAAAACAAGAAGAAAATGAAATGCGATTAGACTTTGAGCAAACACAGGAATTTGATTATTTGTAATTTTGAATGAATGGTGTTGCTTCTAATTAATTCGAGTTAATATCTGACATGTTTCCAGTCAATAATGAGCTATTATTTGCTTTTGGAGCATAATTTGTGACATAAACATCTAAAAATCAAAACCTAATTTTTATTTAACAGAATATTTAAAAACATAAATATTTAAAATGATAGTTTCTTTGTCCTTTTACTTCCTTGAAATGTGTTGTTTTTTCCCTAAATATTACAGTCGCTATCGCTTAATTCTCAAATAAGAATTTCTTAAAGTACAGCTATCTAGAATTTGCACAATAACTAAATGCACATGGCTTGCTGATCAAAACTTTGAGCTGATTGTATTACTTCACATGTACATGCACAGTACATATTCTTCACATTAAATCTTTTGTCTTATGCACTGTCACATGCAAAATGATCCATTCAATTATTAAAATCTGTCATACATGCATATTTTATATATATCCATAACATAGAATGTTTTCTATTTACATGCTTCCAAATAAATACATACAAATTTTCATATTCTTTTTTTTCTATGCACTACACAGTATTGACACATTATAAGTCCCAGTAAAATCTAAAAAAGCCATAACTAAAGAGCACTTAACTAGACAAAACTGTGGAAGCCCGTTTCCGCCATAAATAAAAAATGAAACAAGGCAAAATCATTTTGAGATGTAAACTCATCATGTCAGTGACATTGACCAATTTACTGATAATAACTACATTTTGAAGCATGAAGTTAAAATGTTTTAGTTCCTACAGTCTGCAAACATAAAACGGTTCCAATCCAATTAACTTCCAATTAAGAGAATGCTAATACTGTTTGCAAAGTGATTGAGGAAAACTTTAAGATACTTAAGAAGCTCTAAAACATTTTTTATGTGCATTGCGTTACTTTATCAAACTATTGATATAGCCCTGTTCCTGAACCAAATATTACTAAAGATTTTAAAGAAGAGTTCAATTTGAATAATAATGCTTAAAAAGAAACTTAAGAGAAAACATACATACAGGCATGATGGTATCATTCCATTGATTCGACTGCTGTTTAGAAACACTGTTCATGGCTTGGAAAATGTCTACAGATGTATTAATATTTGAAAATGAGTTGAATGTCTCCTTAATGGTTGAAAGCTGTATTTGTCTGAAAAGGCGGTCAGCATCGTCCTTGATAAAGCCTATACCTTTATCTAATATCTGTTATTATAAAAAGAAAACAAGCATTTAGTATTAAAGGTTAATCTGGCAAGCATTGAGAAATAGATGAATGAATATTGAAGAATGATACCTCTACAGCCAGTTGAACATCATGTAGGTCAGTAATCACACAAGAAGAGATTTCCGTTCCCCATTTTTGGTTAGAGCAATTTCTGCTTGTCAGACCAACAGCATTGTACGTACAAGACAGTTGGGCCGTATAATCGTTTTTTGTGATGGGCCACACACCTTCTCCTTCACAGAATTTCGAATTGGCTGTATTAAGAAATGAAATACTACAGATTTGTTTTTCTCATTATTTTTGTTTTTATAAATACAAGTCTCTAATGTTTAAATGGATACTCCACTCCAAAATAAAAATGTTGTCATTAATCACTTACCCCCATGTCATTCTGACCCGTAAAATCTCCTGAACACAATTTAAGATATTTTGGATGAAAACCGGGAGGCTTGTGACCGTCCCATTGACTGCCAAGTAAATTACACTGCCAATGTCCAGAAAAGTATGAAAGACATCATCAGAATAGTCCATCTGCCATAAGTGGCTCAACCGTGACATTATGAAGCAACGAGAATACTTTCTGTACACGAAGAAAACAAAAATAATGACTTTACTCAGCTATAGAGGAGAGGAATAGCTGAATAAAGTCATTATTTTTGTTTTCTTCATGCACAAAAAGTATTCTCATCGCTTCATAATGTTACAATTAAGCCACTGATTGCAGATGGACTATTCTGCTTTTTTTCTGGACCTTTACGGTTTATTTTACTTGGCAGTTAATGGGACAGTCACAAGCCTCCTGGGTTTCATCCAAAATATCTAAAATTGTGTTCCGAAGACAAACAAAGCTTGTACGGGTTTCGAACGACATGGGGGTATTAATGGGGATTAATGACTACATTTTCATTTTGGGGAGGAGTATCCCTTTAAGTAAACAATGTACATCTGTTTGCAGGAAAAAATTCACTGTCCACTCAAAAATTGAATTTGTCTCCCCATTAAATCACTATCATGTCATTCCAAACCTTTATGCCTTTCTTCCAAGGACTTTTTGGTGAATATCCTAGCCACTCTTTTGCAAAAAACTCTTGGATTTTAAATGAACAAAAGAGCAGCACAAAAGTAATTCCAAGTCATACAATAGCTTTATGTAATGAATAGCCTGAAAGGCATAATTCATCTTCAAATGCACTCCAAGTTTTTGTTGTTGTCATTTTGGAGCTTGAAAACCCCATTACATGTTATGGCATGAATTAATTATAAAAAATAATTAATTTCAGCTTGTTCTTATTTAGACTTCTTTTCATAATAGAGATTTACCAAAGTGTGATATTTTTTTCCCCTTTTAGCAGAAATGAAAACACTTAATGATGATGCTAATGTGATATTTCAGTCAAAATTCATTTAAATATATTCAATATATTGTACTGTATCTATATACTTTATATTTTATAAATGTAAGGTGAAGTGGATAGTTTTTGAACCATTAGCACCACCATTTATCCCCAGAGTTATCCCAAACATGACCACTGTTCAGATTAACATACTCGACCCCAAACTCACAGCATTGTCAGGCTGGTCAATTGTAATATTGAAAGAAAGAAAAAAATCACACTCGTAAAATACTGTCTGCAACTTTACAAGATATAGAATTAAGGAAAATGTTAAATAACATCAACCAACTTACCATTAATAATGGGAATCTCCACAGTCTGAGATCTGATTCTGTTTTTTTCGGCTTTGGTGTTTGTGAATGTACACGTGACAGTCTCTGCCTCTTTTTTCTTTACACAGAGTATGGTCCCCTTTAATTTGTAAGATAAATAATTCCCATTGCTTTCTAGAGAATTCAGTAATGTGAAATTGCTTATCATCAAGTGTGTAAAAACCATGAATTTTTCACATTGTTCATGCTGAGTATGTTTGCATTGAGAGAGCAGAAATGATAATGAGATATGCTTACGTAGTTCTTTTTGGGGGTTAGTAAAATTACTATCCCATGTAACACTGTAATTTTCGCCGTCGTTTAAAATTTTGCACTCAATTACAACATCAAATTGGTTATTTGCATCTCTACAGTCAGGAAATTGGGGGTTGCTCATAGCCTGTATTTCTGGCAGAAGTGCTATGTCCAGCTTTGTACTTGCTGTGTGTTTTATGAACCCTTTTTGGTACACACATTTAAGTGTTCCTTATCCAGACAGACAGACAGACAGACAGACAGATAGATGCAGATGCAGTACAACAAAATGCCATTTCAAGATTTCACGTTTAGAGTAATTCAACATGTTGTTTCCTGTCTCTTAGCTGTGTGAAAACTGATTTCACCAATCAGTATGTTTTTAGACAACTGAGAAATAAATTATTCTGCTTAATAAACGGGTAGGAAAATGATTTCAACATTGAAGAATGACACACATCAACATTAAGTTTGACAACTTCTATTAACTTTTTTAACAATTTAAACATAAGTAAAAATACTTTCAAAGGCATGCAATTATCTTTAATTGTGTATATGTGAGGAAACATACCTTTCCAGCTTCCTGAAATATCTTTTAGTTTAACAATGTTCGTCTCAGGCAAGTTGGTCTTAGTCGAGGCGGCCTTAGTCAAGGCGGCCTCTTTTCCTTCTGTGATCTCTGTTGTTTTGTTCTTCACATCTGTTAAGAACCACTTAACCTCTCCCAGAATATCTGGTGGAGTACAAGTTATATCTGCAGAGGAGCCAATGTCAATTGCCTTCTGAGGACCGTTAATAGTGATGAGGCCTTTGGAGAAAATTACAAGCTTAATAAGGCTTTTCTTTATCATGTAACATTGTAAGTGAGGAGTATTGTAAATAATACAAAAGTTAGAAATAATTCACAATAAGTAAATGCGTTACCTGTTGTTACTAGTGTAGAATTCAACGTTGTATTTTCCAGTGTCCTGGCTAATTTATCCAATTCTGGAATCGTAACTGAACTCATTATCTGCACTGTATAATCTACAATCACACTGCCAGACCTGTAAATCAAATGGGAAAAATTACTTTATTTTCTGTCATTAATCTATTTCTAAAGTGTTTTATGTGTGTGGAAAGAACAGGAAACAGTAGCTGGCAGAGGTGCTTGGTATAATGCTTACCTGTAACCGTTGATAATCAGAGAATCAAAATATTTCAGTGTGCTGAATTGTGCCAGAAGCTAAAAGAATAATAATACAAACAGTGCAAGTATTACTGGAATTGATCAAGTTTATCAAACCAACAATATGGTGACAGTTTTTTAGGCATAGCAGGTTGATAATATGGTGCCCGTATATTTTACAGTTTATATACTGTACTTCCTTCTTTCCTACAATGATAAACAGTAATGAAGTAATTAAACAACATAAAATGTAAAACACAATATATATATATATATATATATATATATATATATATATATATATATATATATAGTGAAAAAGAATGTAAGAAGCATAATCTTCAATTAACGTGATCTCATGAGAATTTGTATGAATAAAACAATATATATATATATATATATATATATATATATATGTGTGTGTGTGTGTGTGTGTGTGTGTGTGTGTGTGTGTGTGTGTGTGTGTGTGCGCTTGTAAACGATACATACTAATACATATAAAACAATGAGACCAGGCTGCTTTAATACAATGTGATGAGTCATGTCAATGTAATAATTTTTTCACTTTGTATGCTGCTGCTAATCAATTAACTGGTTTAAGGAAAACTAAAAAAAAAAAAAAAAAACATTGTGTTGATTTTCAGCAGTAGCCTACATACCATATCGGTAATGACATTTTCCGTTTTATTGTACTCTCCAGTACCTTTATTGTCTGAGATACATAAAATCTCGCAAGACATTGAAGTTATTGAAGTTAATCCCTTGATGATTACTGTAAAAAATAAGAATCACAGCATTTAATGACCGTTATTTATTTACTTATTTTTATGTTGAAATCTTGTGCCCATATAAGAACAATAATCTACCTCTTGTTTCAGGCAGACATACAGCAATGTCATTAAGTTTTAGCGTGCAGCTGTTATTGCAGCAGCCATATTTTTGGCACATGTCCTCACTCCAGTTGTGTCCGGGCATGCATGAACAATTCTTATGTGTCTCGTTCAGTGTGCAATCTGCAAACAAGCACATTAGAGTTTTTTCATAATATCAATTATTGATAAATCAGAACATGTGTAAATTCTATTTTAGATAAGATAAATAAGATAAGTTAAAAATAAATCATAATAGTTTTTGAACTATAATCTTATTAGTTTTTCTTTTAGCACAATATCAAGTCAACACAGGGTTAATGTAACTTCTAAGAAGCAAGAAACTAGCGATTTATTCAGAAATACTTGCTCTCGTTTTTGTCTTTCTTTAATTGAAATGCTTCAACAAAATGTCATTTCTTGCTAATTTACTTAAAATCAATGAATTGGTTTTCCCTACAAAAGTATTTTCCATAAATTTTTTTGTAAAATCTCTTCAACTCCCAAAAAAAGAAGTTCCATAATAATATTTCTGTCTTTTTTTTCTTTCTTTTTTTAACAGTTCCCTCCTTTTACATTAACAATTTCATAATATAAGCATTTCAAAATATGTAAACATTTTCCAGCTTCAGTGTCCTCATTTATAAAATAGTAAAGTTTTATAAGTTGTGTAAGGATTTTCATATTCCATCACTGACGAGTTAAAGCTGTTAATGATGTTTGCAGTGCAATATTTGACCGGAAGGGTACAAATGTCAGTCATAGCTCCTTAGTGTGGGAAAATGTAATGTATCTGACTTAATTAGCAAGAGAGAAAGCGTTTCTATGAGTTTAATTCCCTCAGCCATGTAACCCCATCATTGCTAACAAATGTAAAGTAGTGTTGACAAAAAGTTTCTGCGCCTCTGGATGTGTCTTTGTGCGAGTGATGTGTCTATGTGTGTGTGCTCCATTGGAGGAAACACATTGATACAAATTGTGACTAAACTGACTGGAACTATTTAGTAGATTGAGCGCATATCTTCCAGCCAATCAGAATTGAGTATTCGGGCAGACCTCGGTATAGAATTATCATTGTTAATGTTGACCTTGAGTTGATCTGAAAGTCTGTCATTAATCTTTACACAGACTCATCCTTAAAATTACAGCAAGTGTATTAATTTGAAGCTATTATTTTCTTACAGGGTGAGGAATGTTGGTGTGCAATTTCAAGCTTTATGAATGTTTACCTGTTGTGTTTTTGATGTCTGTTACAGTTGCATCTCTAATGTCTAATTGTTTCTGCTCCATCAGAAGCTCAACAACGTAGTCATACAACGATGACTCGATCTCAAGCTCTAACCAGTACACCTGTGTGAAACTCTCTGGAATGTAGCATTGTGACAGTATTCAGTCTAACATGCAGACGATTGATGGAAAATGCATATTATTTATTCCATAGATTGTATATTATGTTAATGAGCTGGAAAATATATATAAACGTATATATTACCTGCCACAGCAACCTATCAAACACAATTTGAAAAAAAGTTAATGCACCTCTTGAAAAATGTGTACATATAACTGAAGAACTTTTATAAAATTAAATATTATCCCACCTTAAAAAACAATCCCAGAAAAAGGAGAATGATGCCTTTAGACAGCTTCATTTCTGTGCCATCAATTTCTGGGTGATGAAACAGAACGAATATGTGCATATGTTTTCTTAGCACGCTCAAAAAGTTATTAATCTTAAGGAGTTTGTAAATACAAAAAATTTTTTTAAATCTTTTTCAAAATAGTTAACAGAGAGGGATATAATAAGTAGTGAAAGCAAAAAAGCTGGTTTATATTTAATAAACTGACCACAACAATATGCATTTACATACACTACCAGTTTTCTTTAAATAGATGGTCACCAAGGCTGCATTTATTTCTTAAAAATATTGTAAAAACTGTAATATTGTAAAATTACATTATAATTTAAAATAACTGTTTTTTTTATTATATTGTAAAATGTAATTTATTCCTGTGATGTGCAGCTGTATTTTCAGCATCATTCCTCCAGTCTTCAGTGTCACATGATCCTTCAGAAATCATTTTAATATGCTAATATGCTTCTTAGGAAACATTTCTGTTTATTATTATCAGCGTTGAAAACAGACGTGCTGTTTCATATTTAGGGGAAACTTGTCATATAGGAAATATTGCTTACCCTAAACTTCTGAATGGTAGTGCCATTCAAAAGTTTAGGATAAGCAATATTTCCTATTAGTATTTTTATACTTTTTTTTAAAGGAAAATAATACTGTTATTCAGCAGGAAGTATTAAATTGATCAAAATATTATTTGTAAGATATTCATTATGTGACAAAAAAATGCTGTTCATTAAACTTTCTATTCATCAGAGAAGCCTAAAATGGTTTTTACAACAATTTTAACACTGATAATAATAAGAACCATTATTTATAATTGTGCAACAATAATATTTGATAATAACTGAGCTGCAAATCATTATTTTAGAATGATTTCTGAAGGATTATGCTGAATATAAAGCTGCACATCACAGGAATAAATGACATTTTACAGTATATTCAATTAGAAAACAATGATGTTAAATTGTAATAATATTTCACAATATTACTGTTTTTAAATAAATGCTTAAGATGAGCATATGTGACTACTTAATTCTTCCACACTTTTGATTGGTCCTGAACAATAGCCCATGTAATCGATAACAAACAATTATTATCGTCCTGATAAACAGAGCTTATGTGAAGAACAGTGGCTAGAATCCGTTTAACAATGTCAACATACCTCTCTGCCTTAAGTCCTGTCACAGTATTGACCCGTGTATTTATTGCAGTGATGACTATCATAAAAAGCTTGAAGCGACTGTATAGACCATGTGAGAGGATGGAATGTTATCCCGCTCAATGAATATTCCCAATAACCCTCCTTATTTGCATAATTAGGTCACATGACTCCAAATATAGCCTACTGTAAAGGGTTAATAAAATACAGAAAAATTACAATTTTATCAGTGTTTCGTAAGAATAATACCTTAGGTACACTGATAAGAACTTTCACAATTATCACCAAGAATAATTTCACAACTTCATAACTCGCAGAAATAACATTTACAATATATAGCCATAAATCCAACAGACACACATTAAACCAGACAGAAGAATATCACACAGACAGTGTTTTAAGGGGCAAACACCACTCACATTTTCTCACTATATTATTAGTTATCATACCATCTTAGACTTTTGTTCATTCAAATCATCTGATTTGTTAGAATGTAAATATGTATTTATGAAAAACACATTTCTGTGCTATAAATCCCACAAATTACTGCTTATCTCTTGTCTGTAATACAATACCTTTTCATTTGCATTTATTTTGCTTAGAAGCAACATTCACATGAAAAACCTAATCTGGTCGAACTTGTCAAAACAATATTACTGTTGTGGTACTTTTTTCTAAACGGTTTGCTTCAGTTCTACAGTACACAGTTGAGGAAATAACAGTTAAGATATATCTATCTTGTATTTTCATTGTATGTAGGGTGACCATTTTTCTCATGGCTCAATGGGGAAAAAAACCCATCATCCAAAACAAAACATTGCTAACAGTCAGATTCAGCGTATATTTATGATCCAGAATCAGATCCAGAGGCTGAAACTGAACGAGAGCATCAGCAGCAGCAACGACTACAGCAGGACATCTCTGTATGTATTGAAACTGTATATATTTGCTTAGCAGTTTTGGAAAATGACTAAGTTCCACTTTATGTCGCCTTTTTTTTTTTTTTTTTTTTTTTTTTAGGTGTACAAAGTTTACTTGATGTGCTTACGTGCCGATAGCTAAGTTAACAACACAGAGATATTTGAAGCAGTTTTACGCACCGCCTGCGGTTCCAACACACGATCGTGAGCCTTTTTCGTTGCGACTGCATTATCCTTAAGAAATAAACAATGTGCAAATCCGTCGTCAACCTGGGCCTTGTTTGTAAAACAAGCATCTTCGAAATGCAGGGAACAAACACAAACACTTGCACAACTCCGTTGATGCTCTGTAAAAATAAACTCCATCCACTGGTCCCTTAATGCTGTTTTTTCTTTGGTAATCTGTGCAGGGTTGTCTTGCCCTGGCAACCAAAAACACACTCCTTTTGTGACATTTCGCGACGCTCTCGCTCTGATCAGTGAAGTCTGTTGTGCTCTCAGTGCTCTGCTATACGGGAGCGCGCGCTCTTCTGGCAGAAGTGCCCTAGGATCCATATAAGGAAATTCCGCTCCATCTAACGTCACACAGAGCCATACTCGAAAAAAACTTTCCGAAACTTGTGACAAACCAGAAGGAGTATTTTTGGAACAGAAATACTCCTTCAAACGTACAACTTAATTTTTGAAACTTTGTCCATGTTTAGCATGGGAATCCAACTCTTTAACAGTGTAAAAAACTCAGTATGCATGAAATAGCATTTCAACCCCTCTTTAATAAATAAGCATATTACAAACCATAAGGCAAATACAATAGATAAAAATTAAACAGCAAATTAACTCATTTTTCTAATACGCTAGGTTTAACATGTATACATTTATTCAACATCTTTTGTTATTAACATTAATGAGACAGAAATGTTTTTAATTAGGCTGCTGTCCCTTTAAGACTCAATGACTGTATACTGACTGACACATATATCCGGTTTACACCCACCTGTATACGTTCACTTAAGCCATAACTGACTGTGTTTATGTGAGATACTCCACATGATGGAGATTTTGACAGCTGTGTGTGTTTTTGACAATAAAGGTGCAACGAGAACTGATCGCAGAACTGGGATCGCACAGCTCATTCAGCGTGATTCTGCCTATCAATCCTACCTTTACTTACTGCAATCATTTTGTTTTTTAGCTTCTAATGGGCATATCTATCAAGTGTTAAAGCCATTGTATCTAGCTATCATAGCAGATTTCATCATGCCTGACAGTGTTGCAACTGTCCCTTATCATAACATTGGTATAAAGCTTATCATATTAACAAAACACAACTGTGATTTCCCGGATTAATAAATAACCCTTTCAACACTCAGGTATCCCTCTTGTTTTAAGTACACACTCTCAAACTAGGTCACAATGTAGTCTGTATTTTTCTCTGTTTACAGTATGCCACAAGAGAGAAACACACAATAGATAAGGGTGACCCTTCTAGGGGCCAGTTGCAATGTTTAACTTTGTCTGTTCAAGTTCAAGTAAATTGAACGTATATTATCATTTGTATGCATGTAACAGCAATGTGGATGAGTATCTGACAGATGTGGGTTTAATGTATTAAAACTTTGGCTTTCCACAAAAAATTTTCTCTGAGAAACTGAAGGAAATGGAAAAAGGTGTTGCAAGCATCCCCACTCTTTCTACTACTTGCTCTGATCACCAGAAATGTGGAAATATGTTACAAAACATGATTTTTTTTTTTTTTTCAAAATAAGCCATTAAACTAAATGGAGCTGAAATACGACAGTCACGGGAAAAAATGTCGACTGGTCTCCATAATTATATTTCTTCAGCAACTTTTCCAACTCATTTAAAATGCAGCATGCAGGCACAATTTATTATTGTGTGCAAAACTTATTTCCAGCATTTGAGCGGAAGCTTACGGTCAAAGCCAAGCTTTTGTTGTTTGACAGAGACATTGTGTCCAAAGAAAATGCATTATGAAAAAAAAAAAAAAAATTAGATAATGAAATGCATTGAACACCACAGAATGTCCCAGAATAGCCATCCCCCAGAAGTTAATTTGAATATCAGTTTGGGGAATCAAGTTTTAAGGAAACAGACCCTTTCAACAGCAGGCTCATTCATTCACACTGCATTAACAAAAGGACCAACAGAAAAAAATGGATTTGCATTTTACCTTGCATGGCCTCATGATTTTTATGAATTGACAAACAACATTTTATGTCAATTTTTTGTGCACTGTGCAAATTTTACGCCAAACCCCATGCAGATTTTAAGTTAATATTTCAATAATTTAACAATCTGTTGATGGCTTTCTGATGTTGGATGATGGTCACATGACATGCAAATGAAATTTAAAAAAAATATTTTTTAGTATTGTGTTATTAGTATATTGTTAGTATATTAGTATATTATTTAGTATAATGTTGTTATGATTAAGCTTTTCATCAATGCACTATACTTGTGGATTACTGTGATGTTTTTCTTAGCTCTTTGAACTCTCAGTCTGACGGCACCCATTCACTGCAGCAAGCGATGGAAGGCTACATTACTCCAAACATGTCGTGATTAAAGAAAAAGTGCAACATGCAAACAGCGTCATGCTGTTTTACAATGCAAATCTATCAGAGAGTCATGAAACTCGAACTCTAATCTCATTAAAGTGCACACTGTACACTGTTACACTGTAGCATCATCTGATTTGACTACATTGCAAGTTCTTTCTACTTCAAAATTTTACATTTA
Source organism: Carassius gibelio (assembly GCF_023724105.1). Taxonomy (NCBI): domain Eukaryota; kingdom Metazoa; phylum Chordata; class Actinopteri; order Cypriniformes; family Cyprinidae; genus Carassius; species Carassius gibelio. The sequence goes on from NC_068387.1 coordinate 24,791,764, forward strand.
ATTCAATGTTCAAGTTTTTACTAACAATTTCTGTGTAAATTATTTCTAGACATTTTTTTTATTGTACTTTAGTTTACATAATAAGGCAAATTAAATCGCATATTAATCAGAACCATTGAGGTTGAACTATAAAGGCTCTCGTCTTTGGTTGCTGTATGTTTAAGTAAAAAGTGCACATGCTCAAGTCAGCATCACGTTTTGCTAATAGATGGATATATAGACAGTGAGATAGATGGATGTTGCACAAGTTCCACTTTTCGAGGAACCACAAATGTATATTTTAATTTTAATAGTGAAGTGGACATTTACGGCCTTTGCTCATTGGCGACATCTGCTGGACAAATATAGGAATAACTAAAACAAAATGCCTCTTTAACGCAGACTTTTATTCATGCATATGCAATATAAAATAAAAAATAATTATATCTTATATAACTTATTTTAATTTTTTATTATATATTATTTATAATAATATATTAATATAAATGCATGTATATGCACATGTATTTCAATTTAAATGCATATTCATTTCGCATCTTAATTGTACTAAATGTGAAACTAGTCAAGAACGTATCCAGGACATATATCACCCAATAAATACACAAGTAAATAAATGTTTTGATTATAATCTCTAATTTCATTACAATTAAGCAAATATGTACCTTTCTTCCCAAAATTCCTATTACAATACCGTGAAAACATTCAGAGATTGTGAGATTCATCCAGAAAAGCCGAAGCACATGATGCACATTTTTTTTTTTAATACAAAAATGGATTTGCTGAACATTCTCTTTGTCATTTGGATTTGCACTTTACATCTTTACAGATAATGTTGTAAAAATATTTTCTTTGGTTTCATATACAGCAGCTAAACATACAAAACAATACCAACGTGAAATATACAGTCATTACAAATCTTTACACCTAGACAAACTTTTTCCTTCGAAATAATCACAGACACGCATCTCTGTAATTAACATTACTAGTAACATATTTACAATACTTAGTGCAAGATAACCCGTTCTTGGTGAGTTTGCTATACCGAGGTCTCGTGCTCCACAGGAGAAACCGCATTTGATGGGAGAAATGTTTCCGTCTCTTCCTCAGTTCCAGCATCCTCCGTTACATTTCCATTTATTTCTTTATGATCATCGATCTGCTAGAAGCAGTTTTGCTACATTAAAATGACCCAATGCAACAATGCATCTTCGTGTAAAGCCATGAGACCATCTTACCGTGTGCTCGGGAGGAGACGTACAGCAAGCGCTCGGCTTCACAAGCTTGTGCACAAGTGATCGTGCCGTTCTCATCACAGGATACACTGTGCCAGACGCCACATCGTCTCCTTTTGTTGGGCCTTGAAAAAATGTGTAGAAAAAATAAAATAAAACAGCTGCAAGTTTACTGGTTGTTGTGTTTTACATGCTGCTAACGGTCTATGTTTTGGAAGCTTGTTTCTAGCACAGAATAGAAACATCACTTCTGAGAATTGTGGGATTAATAATCAGAATTGATAGATTAAAAAGTGGCAGAAACAAGAGTGCATGTATTTTCTATTCTATTTCAGTTAGTTGCCAAGGACACTTTTTGTTTGTAAGTTTTTTTTAATCTAATATTTATTATTTAAGCTTAAACTTTTATACCAATTTACAATAAGGTTTTGTAAATTTTAAGATATTAAATCACATTAGTTTACATGAACGAATAATAAATAGTATTTCTACAGCATTTTATAATATTACCCAATGTTAATTTCAACATTTAATAAAAATAAAAATGTAAAGTCTTATGTTAAAATTAGTTAATGCACTAACACAAACTATCATCAAAATATATTTTTTAATTAATATTGAATATTTCAATATCAACCAATGTTAATAAATGCTTAAGAATATTATAATATATATATATATATATATATATATATATATATATATATATATATATATATATATATATATATATATATATATATATATATATATATATATATATAGCTAAATGTAAGTTCATTTATGTTAGCTAATGCATCTGCTAATGTTAACAAATGGAGCTTTATTGTAAAGTATTAACTGCTTTTTTTTTTTATTAACGTGAAGCACTATTTAATAGTTTAAGTTTTGCAGTTTCTACATTCTTGCTGAGCTATTGCTGGGCTTTTGCGAGTCCAACTGTGTTTTCTGGCTCCTTTCTTCAGTGTAAGTGTATCTTGCTCTCTCTAATAAGTGAGCAGTGTCTCGTTCTTCAGGTCAGTGTCTGGTACCAGTCATGAAGCTGATGAGGAGTCCGATGAGCACCACGGTGGAGGAGTTGAGTGCGCTGTACCACATGTATGACAGAGAATATAACCCATTCAGCCCTACAGGTCTGCTGGAAGATGAGGAAAAGCATTTCATTACTTCCCTAAATATATACAGTACAACGCATGCTGGCACTGATCTACAAGTCACCTGGCCGCATCGATGACGGTGATGTTTCCAGAGACGGCTGGTACAGTGTTAGTAGAGTTGAGTGGAAGAACTTGTACAGAACTGGGCATCCGAGACAAAAAGCCACCAATGCCAACCCAGAAAGACATGATCAGACCTGAGGCAAGTCCTATTACAGCACCCTGAGAGGAAAAAATACAAGTAAATAAATTTCCTTATTTATGTGGGTGGACTGATGGATGGATGGACGGACAGGAGGAACTTACGATGCTATTTGCACACGGGAAGAAGATGCCGAGACAAAACAGACCAAGCAGCGGCCCACCAACCATCCCGAAGATACTGAGAGCTGCCTTAAAGTGAAATACAACATTCTTAAGATAAAGGTTAGAAAAGGGGGTTCCTTTATTTATTTCTTTTATTTACTCACCTTCAGGCCATCCAATAGGAACAGATTTGGAGAAATGTAGCATTTGCTCACCAGTGGATCCTCTGCAGTGAATGGGTGCCGTCAGAATGAGAGTCCAAACAGCTGATAAAACATCACAATAATCCAAACCGCTCCAGTCCACCAGTTAAAATAAAAAGGAGCATGTTTGTAAAAAAACTAATCCTTCATTAAGGCGTTTCGACTTTAAACAGTCCCTTCTGGTCAAAATACAAGTCCTAAAAAAAGTCCATTCCCTATTGTCCTCTCATATTAAAATCCACAGGCATGTTTGTTTAGAGCGGTTTAGGTTTATTAACAGTGCTTGATTTGTGCATATTTCTCACCTGATTCAGACTTTTTCACTGGAGAACACAATACTATGGATTATAGACTCTTCTGGACTAGAACAGTTTGAAGTTAAAACTTCTTAATAATGGATTTCTTACAAACCCACAGCTTTTCGCTTCTCAAGGCATTAACTGATGGACTGGAGTGGAGTAGATTGTTGTGTTTTTTTCAGTTTTATCAGTCTGACGGCACCCATTCACTGCAGAGGATCCACTGGTGAGCAAGTGATGCAATGCTACATTTCATGCAAATTCATCTACACCTTGGATGGCCTCCAATTGTACTTATTTTACTTAGTGTGAAGATCATTTTAATAATCTAAAGAACCGTTTTCAACTACAGAGAACATTTTGTTTAACCCAGTAGTTCTACGGATGTTAAAAGTTCTTCATGAAACCGTAAATGCCACTAAATAACTTGGATTTTTAAGAGCATGGAGGTTAATATGATTTAACACAAGATATGTTTTTATTTCTTAACAGAAGTCGATTGCTGCTATAAACCTGCTTATAAAAGCATGCACGCTTACCTGAAGAACTGAACTGTTCATCAAATGGACGACGTAAGCCATAGCCACACATATAATCCCATATGACAGAGCTGGATGAGGAACAGAGGCATGCATTATAAAGATGCTCACTGAGAGCTTCATTTGATCTCTGAGTAAAGGGGAAATCAGATGAAACATATTCTCTAATGTGCATCAGCGGGGAGACGGAAACCATTTCAAATGAAGAGATAGTGTCTGACCCAGGATCTTTGACAGCAGAGTGGCTCTGGCCTCAGTCATTGAGTAATGGGGTTTGATCAGATCCACCATCGTCACCGTGGCTAATGAGTTAAAAGCTGAGGATATTGTACTGTAAAATAAGGAGGAGATACAAATAAATATATTTCTGGATTTTTATTGCATGCTTGTGCACCGACTACTGTCTGTATCTCTTTTAGACATGAGTTTATTATAGAGACAAAAATAGCAGATTTGCATGAATTTAAAATTCGGTCAGTGAGGTTTATTTTTATTCATTTCACTTTTATTCTGTAAGGATGCATTTAATGATCAAAAGTGACAGTGAAGACATTTATTTAAAAAGTTTCAAAAGATTTCTATTTAACTTAAATGTTGTTCTTTTGAGCTTTCAATTCACAAAAACAAACAAAACCTGAAAAAAATGTATTATCATTTTTACTTTTCAAAATTGATAATCATAAGAAACTTTTCTTGAGCAGCCAATCAGAATATTAGAATGATTTCTGAAGGATCATGTGACACTGAAGACTGGAGAAATGATGCTGAAAATACAGCATTACAACAGAATAATAAATTACTGTACATATTAACATATTCAAAGAGAAAACAGTCATTTTAAATTATAATAGTGTTTTACAGTATTACTGTTTTTACTGTATTATTGATTTAATAAATGCAGCCTTTGTGGGCAGACAAAGACTTCTTTCAAAAGCATTTAAAAAGCATTATATTATATTATATATATATATATATATATATACATACACACACAAATATAAATAATGAGCTTATTCTCATTGGAGACTGTCATCAGATTCCTACTATAATACAGTCATTATTCAAATCAAATTCGTATTTGTCACATACATAACACGATATGCAGTGAAAAGTTTTTACGACTACTTGATAAAAAAAATATTTAAAAAAAAATATTTTAGAAAATAAATTATGGGTATAAAAAAGAAAAGGAGGTAAACTAGAATGTACGAAATGTACGAATTTACGATATACAATAGCTACACAGTTATATATATATATATATATATATATATATATATATATATATATAACTGTGTAGCTATTGTATATCGTAAATTCGTACATTTCGTATATACACACACACACACACACACACACACACGACTGAATATGACCTGTGAAATATGAGCGCTTCAAGCATCACGCTGTTACCTGAGAGATGCGCTGAACAAACACGCCACAAACAGTCCAGGAAGTCCAGGGAAATTCTGTAACATGTCCATGACAAAGTAAAGCATCATCTGTGAAGTCAAAACACATCATATATCACTATTTATATCAGGGAGCCCCAAATGATCACGTGTTTCCGCTGCTTCTAACCTGATCTTTGGACGTGATATACTGCTGTTCTAGAGGGCTGTTGTTACCATAGCAAGCGTACATGACCAGCCCCATCAGACAACTGAGCATTAGAGCCACCTGAAGACAGGGAAGCACCATATAGCAGGACCTGCTCGAGAACACAGGATGTTCTGTGATGCACACTTTCATCTGAGAGCCTTAGGGGTGTGTACATGAATGAAAGGAACACTTACATGATGGCTTCTCTCTCTGTGCGGGAACTGAGGTACCTCTGAACCTGAGCCTGGTTCACTCCATACAGAGACAGCATCAGAAACACTCCTCCAACACCTAACGTCCAGAACGTGTGTCTCACCGTTGGGTCGGGATTCAGGCTGGACATGAGAAATGACTTTGAGAATCAGTACAATAGCATTCATATCTGTAGCACAAACAGAACGGGACGACTCGCATGCATATGTCTAATACTTAGGATTCTGGATCCATTTAGTTTCACTGGTGCCTAAAAAAAAAAATGTAAATCTCACAATTGCAAGGGTTAAATTTGACATTTTGAGAAGAAAATCTTGAATTATGAGAAAGTATGAAAAGTTACAATTAATTTTATTTTTTTTATCCAGTGGCAAAAACAAGCTTTACTTTTTTTTCAATTGCATGTTTACACCTCACAAGTTTTATATCAAGTTAATGCCTTGCATCTGCCAGAACAAAAGTAGGAATTGGAAGATATAAACCCAAAACTTGGAGAAAAACGTGAGTTGTGCTGATGAGGCAGTCTAATTAAATGTGGCTAAATGTAGAAGTTTCTCAAGGTCAAAGCTTGGTACAGAAAAAGCAAGCAGTCATCAGGGATTTACAAAGTCAAAAAATATAAGAACTGAAACTTATAAAATATTTTTTAAGGATGCAAGATATTAATTAAATAAATGTAAAACATTTACAACTTTTATAATAATTCTAGTTTCATCTATATAAAATCATATATATATATATATATATATATATATATATATATATATATATATATATATATATATATATATATATATATATATATATATATATATATATAAATCTAGATTTTATTTTTTCTTACATTAATTGTGGCTAGAAAAAAAAAAGCATAATCTACTTAACATAAGTCAATATTTTCTAATGAAATGATTTAATTATTTGCTGTTGGTTTAGTTCAAAAACACAATAAAAACCATCTATTGTGGTCATTTGGCCTAAATATTTTTTCTCATACTATATAAAGTCCATTTATAGTACATCTAAATAAACCACTGCCTAACCTCAAAAAGTTGTTCATTATTATATTTGGGGGTCCTTGGCTTCAAATCATTTGAAAACCCTTTTTTTTTAATAGATGGTGGTTAGATGTGCTGGATACCAGCTGCTATACCATTTACACCATTTAAAGAGAACATACTCGATCCCTGAGATGCGTCCACCATCCCTGACTTTCACCCAGGCATCAGACAGACCACCAGCCTGATGGATGCCCACAATGATGACGGCCAGCTGACCAGTAAACATCACTACTGTCTGGAAAACATCGGTCCAGACCACTGCCTTCAGCCCACCCTGCAAAAACATGCAAAAATAACTTTGAGACATTGAAAACAAAACTAACCAATCAACATGAAAAGACATTTGCGGACCTGTATATCCTGACATGAAATGATAGTCTATTTTTGCATGCGTTTTCAGCATGTTTTGAATCATTTATTATACAGGCTTTTATGGCCCATATGCTATGATAAAATGAAAACATGGAACTCACACTAGGCCCAAACTGAACAAAAACATGCAATTTGATGCAGATGCTAATATATATGGACAAAAAGATGAAATAAATCAGATCATGTTGATCATTTAGATGCCCTATATATTTGCACATCAAATATGATCCAGTGGGCTTCGTAAGGTAAATGGTTAACATTAGATGTTGACATCCATGAAAGGAAATGTTTAAGATGCAAAGCATGCTGAAGTTTACAAAGACAAACATTTAATATCATGCACTGATGAACTGTGCACATTAAGACCAGATGCATGTAATCTGTAAAGTAAGCAACCTTTAACCACTGAAAATCCTCTTACCAGTGCTGTATAAAGCGTGCACACTAACCCAGTCGCCAATACTGCTCCCCATAAATGAAAACCAGTAACTAAAGACAGACATATGTTATTAGTTACAACAGGCAGTCGTATTTGTGTTCATGCATTCATAATGTTAATTGTGTATATTTAACTATATATATATTTGTAACATTACCTGCATTCAATGCAAGAGCAGGTGTATAGATGCCAACACCCATATAAATGACCTGCAAAAATGAACCACACACTAACTCTCTCCATGCAATGCATTAAAAATGCAAAAATACAAATGTATTTCACAACAGAAAGGCTGGAACTTACCATCTGAAAAATAAAAGTAACAGTGCCACAAATCCGGACGGCTTTACAGAAGCGCAGCTCCAAATACTGTGAAGTTAATGAGATATGAACATGTTTAATTAAGCAATCAATGACAAAAGAAAACATTTCTGGTGAAATAGCAGTGCCACGATGTTAAACCATTACAAAAACTAAAGGTTCTAAATGGGGTTTTTTTTTTGCAGCGATGCCATAGAACCTTTTTTTTGTTCTCCAAAGAACCAGTCAGTGAACAATTTCTTAAAGGAAAAGTTAATAACATTAGCTGAATATTTACTGACCCACAGGCCATCCAAGATGTAGAGGAGTTTGTTTCTTCATAAGAACAGATTTTGAGAAATGTAGCACTACATCACTTGCTCCCCATGGGATCATCTGCATTGAATGGGTGCCATCAGTCCAAACAGCTGATAAAAACTATCACCAATAATTCACAAGTAATCCACACCACTCCAAATCATCAATTCATGTCTTGTGAAGTGAAAAGCTGCATGTTTGTAAGAAACAAATCCATCATTAAGATGTTTTTATCTTCAACCTTTGCTTCTGTCTAAAATACAAGTTCATAATACAATAATAAAGCTATTAAAAAAAATCCATCCCCTGTTGTCTCTCACATCAAAATCCACCCACATATTAGTTTAGATATGTTTTTGCTTGTAAACGGTGCTTGAGCTGTCCATATTTCACTCCTGATTCAGACAAGTTGACTTCTTCACTGGAGAAAACAATATTATGGATAAAGAACTTGTATTTTAGCAAGAAGAGATAGTTTGAAGATGGATTATTGTGATGTTCAGCTGTTTGGACTCTCATTCTGACGGCACCCATTCACTGCAGAGGATCCATTGGTGAGCAAGTGATGGAAAGCTACATTTTCTGTTCTGATTTCTCATCTACATCTGGGATGGCCTGAGGGTGAGCCAACTATTCCTTTAAAATAACTTGTTTTCTAAGTGTAAAGAACATTTTTGTAATCTTAAAGTTCTTCCTAATAAAGAACTGGAAATATTCCACTGACATTCTTAAGTTCTTAATGGAACCACTGATGCCAATAAAGAACCAAGAGGGTCTTTAGATGATATGCAATATTTTGAAAGGATGTGTACCTGGTAAACACTGGTGAGATGCAGTCTGTAGAACACAGGAATGAAAATATGGGCTGGTATCAGGAGACCCAGAATATAAGAGCAGCCAATAAACCAGTACTGCGTGCCATTGGCGTAAACCTCAGCCGGTGTGCCAATGATGGCCACGGCCGACTGGAAAGTGGCCATGAGAGACAGAGAGAGCGGCAGGCACTTCATACTCCTGTCTGCATACATGAACTCTTGCGTAGTGCTCTGGCGTCCTCCGGTGAAGGCGTAGTACAGCCCGATGGCCATGGAGGCCACCAACAGCAATGCAAATATCACATAATCAATAATAGTGAAGTACTTCTGCCCCGAGGGATCCATACTGAGACTGCAGGCATGAAGCGTGATATTAGAGTCTCCGCTGCGTGCTCAGGACAAAGGTCAAAGCCATTGATCTGCAAATCTGACGACCTGAAACATGTCACAACTGATATAAGAACATATACTTAATCAGCTTACGATTCCATGTTGTCCTAGTATGTTCACACAGAAATGAAAATTCACCCAATCTATTTTCCAAATGCATGTTATAGGTCTGACTTGTGAATGATTCAAACTTTAATTTTTGACATTTTTAAAGTGGGTCTTTGAGTGAAAAAATATCAGGCTTCTCTTTGGTGACATTAGTAGGACCTTTCCAATCATTTAGTCCACTTGAAGTTGGTATAAAATAACAATTTGGAGGTATCCAAGCCTTTAGTTTGCTTTAAACTCTCCTTTTGCCTCTTAAAACATTTTTGAGGGACACGCCCACTTCTTAACATCCAACCAATAACATATATATATATATATATATATATATATATATATATATATATACAGTACCATGATATTAGCATCTATTTTTCTGCTGCAGGACTGCAATGGGTTAATCTACGATATGGTGAATGCTGAACCATATCTTATATGGTGAATGATATGTAATAATTGATAGCCTGAATGCACTGTAAATCGCTTTGGATAAAAGCGTCTGCGAAAATCCATAAATTTAATTTAATTTAATTTAATTTAAACCACGAGGCACTTCAGGGTTAACAGTTTCTGGCAGTTTGCACAGACGCAACTGGATTTCGGTTTCAACTTTACCCCAAATGCATGGCCCATAACCATAATTTATTTAAAACATTAAATATGTTCACATTTGCTCACTGATTTACCAAGTTTTCTTTATAACAGTTGTCTGTGCAATTTCACTTCCTTGTTTTTGTGTGTTAACGCATGCTGTGTTTCTCAGCGTTCATACAGTGGACAGTGTTTCTCATTATTAAAAGCACATGCAGTGTGTTACATGTTGCTCGTTCTTACCTAAAGCAGTCAATCAGATCAGCTGGAGCTCAAAACACTTAATGTGTGTGATCCGGGGGCCACACAGTGAATGTCAGAGTCTCACTCCTCCCAGCGTTGGAGCTGCCATCACGCCTGCGTTACTGAGCCCCTTTATCAGACACACAGCACTTCAGTTTACAATCTTAATGATGATCACTGATAGTTATCTTGTTTACCAGCACACATACGGATCTGTTTTTTCTCTACACCTATTTTTGGATGAATATTAGATGAATATTAAATAATAATATTAATACCTGTATTCCAATAAAAATGCAACCACGTGGGGAGAAAATAGAGCGATAAAAGCACAGATTATATTACGTGGCTGCGCAAACAGCGCGCAGCGATGATGCGCTACAGCACTGTTGTGTAAAACTTCCGAGGTCGCGCAGGACACAATAACGCGCCAGATTTCGATTTAACGAACGTTCTATTTACAAAGAAGCAAATTAGCTACATTCAAAAATTCCCGCGTCAGGAATAAAGTCATGGAAGGCCAGATTGAAACTATGGATCAAGGTAATCATATGATAATCTGCAACCAACTAAACGTGTCAAATATGTTAGAACGTTTAGAAACTTTTCAACGTCTTCTATTTAGACACACTACATTTATTCTGTTATTCTACCATTTTCTATGGGTCTAAAAAAGTTTTTTGACGTGTTGACGTGTTTGTCTGCATGCACATTCAATACAGTTTATCCAGTTCATAAAGAATAAATAAATAGTTAAATTCTTTATGCAGACATAAATGACTTCTATATAATTTTTCGTAATAACCCATGAATGTGAAATCTAATGTTAGTCACAGTAACAAGCTATTGAAAAATGAATATCTTTACAAAATGTTTTATTATTTTTTTTATTGATGAAGTTTTGATTACTTTTCAGTTATTCCACAATGTGAAAATGAGTCGCTGTGTCCACACATTTGGCAGTATAAGTGTATTTTCACATTGTCTGTATTTCTATGTTCTGTGATGTGTCAGGTGTTCTGGGTCACCTGATGGCTTTAGAGAGGGAAGGTATGGGACCGCAGGACCAGGATGAGTCTCAGAGGTTAGAGATGCTCAAGGTCAGAGCCGTGACCCTCCGTGCCCAAAGAGATCAACTCAGACATCAGGCAGACGCTGTCAAGGTGAGCTTTCTCATTGACATGAAAATATCAAAATCCAGTCTTTATATAGGCGCATAGTAGCACTACTATTCAGAATTCTTACTCTAAATATGTACATGCTTTTATTATCTCCTTATTCACATTGCATGGCAGATCCTGAAAGATAAAATCAGCAAAGATCTTCCTTTGGATGATGCTGATGCGGATGCTGCAGGCGGCTTCATTGATCTACAGAAGTCTTTGTTAACAGCTTGGAGAATGCAGTTGAAAGACCTTCAGCGTGCTCATCACTTAATTGGTAATGTTGTAATAACTAAATCATACTGAGTCCATGACTAGTTGTTGCCTGATTGATTGTGCTATCTTTTTCAGGTGGCTATGATTTGGTAGAGTGTAAGGAAGGGAAAAGCGTGTGTGTGTCTTTTCACACAGCCTTTGAGGGTGTGTATTTGGAGACGTATAACATGGAGCTGGACCTGACGCGCACCGTGCAGATCTCTCGCCATAACATCCCCCCGTCATTCCCGCTCGAGAGTATTGCCAAACAGACCCTGCAGAAAGACCTGAAGGCCTTCCTGCAAATCCTGAGCCAGAAACTCAATGCTTTAGCAGGTCGCAGACAGCAGGTCTGCCTCCTCAAGGTATTCAGGCTTCCTGCATTTACTGTTAATATTACACTGCAGTTGTTTGATCAAAAATACACAAAAAAAATGATGTGAAATATTATTACAATAACTTTTCTATTCGAATATATTTTCAAATATAAGTTGTTTCTGTGATGCATATGATACTTCCTCGTCTTTGCCGCAGGAGCTGGTTGGTTCGGTGGAGGTGATGGAGAGCAATCAGCTGTGCAGTATTCTTGTGCTTATGTGTACAGCACAAGGTGAGACTCCCAAAGCTGTTCTGTGCACACTGGAGTACGGAGATCTCACACAATGTCTGCCGACACGGGTTAGCATCGAGTGTGAAGGTACGGCATATCACAGCTGAACTGATCCTAGATAAGTTCCATTCCTCGTTTACTATTTCTCATTTAGAAAAGAACGTTCCTTTATCTCAAACAGTAAAGCAAGGAGCTTGCAACAGCAAGGTCATGAGTTAAATTTCCAGGGAGTTCAAAACCTGACGAAAAGTGTATAGCTTGAATGCAAAGTAAGTCAATTGGGTAAAATAGATGTGAATATAACAGAACAAATTAATAAGAATGAATTAAAGCTCTGTCATCATTTACTCATTTTGTTCCAAACCTGTAACTTTGGTTAATCTACAAAACACAAATTAAAGTATTTTGAATGAAATCTGAGAGGTTCTGTCCCTCCAAAAAAAGTACATCAAGAGTTTTCTATTTCTTTATGTAAAGGTCAGAAAGAGATCATAAAAGGTATCCGTTTGTATCAAATTGTTTAATCCAATGGCTTTAGTTTATCTAATGTGGTGGTTTGCAATGCTTCCTGTGGTTTAATTTTATGACCTTTTTAGATTGATATTATTCTTATAAGGGCTGGAATGAAGTGTGAGCTTACAAAGCATTTTTGTGGTCTGTATTTCAGTTACATTGTGCTGTAACTATTAAAAAATGTGGGGAAAATATGAATTAAGTTCATAAAATCCTGGTAATTGTTACTGTCTGTCATTTTAATGCATGTGTTCTTCCTGATGTTCAATTGAGAATGAGAACAACAGTGTAATCCAAGCAGGCACTAATAATAATAATATTTTCTTTTTTTGCATTTATTCTTGTAGATAAAACCCTTTCAGAATCTCCACAGTGGAAGAAAAACCAGTCGTTGCTCCTGGAGTCTCCAGCTCATACAGCTCTCCTGACCATGAGGAGGATGGGAAGCATCGCTTAACCAATGTGACAAAATGAACTCCTTCATGTAAATAATGTCCTGTTACAGTGCGGTTCAAACCTGAGAGATGCACAGCTTTACATTCAGAGGTAGATTAACACGTAACTTAAGAGAACTGAGGAAACAAACAACTATTTAACATGAATCATCAGTTCAGAATTCTCTTAATGGCACACAAATGTTCATACATACATTGTCAAATGCTCTATAGAGTTGAGAAAGCTCCTTATTTTCTGTTGTAGTTTCTCTCTCTGCAGTTGTTTTAGTCTTTCTTTATACCGTCGATAATACTCTTCCTGAAACATCAGCTCTTTCTGAGAGATGCTGTCGATCAACGCCAGGTCTTTCAGCTGTAGAATGGAAAGCTGACCGTTTTCCGAAGCTTTGAGTTTCTCTGTGACTATCCTAGATGAAGAAGAATCGCCTCGCTTGACAGAGAATGATGCTGATTTAGCAAACCTGTGTTCTTCGTCATCCTCCTCACACGTTTTCACTGAGGATAGAGGTCTGAAAGCTGGAGCGGATTTTGAAAAGCGTGTCTCATGTGCATCGTTTGTCATCCTGACCTCTGATATGGCTCTCATTGTTTTGTTAATGGTTGCGTGCGGTTCACAAACCCTTAAATGAAGCAGCCGTTTCTGCTCTTTCAGCACTAGCTCTCGCTCCTGCTCCAGCAGCCTGAGGTTGAGTCTGTATTTAGCGCTGATGTTGTGTAGTTTCCACTGAAGATGGACGTCCTCTTTGTGGTTCAGCTGTCTTATGTCCATGAGACGGCAAGACTTGGGTCTCTTAATGCTTAGCTGTGTTGACATTTTGAGATGTTTCCTGAAAGCAAATCAATGGAACATACAACCAGTTTTTGGATAAGCACACAGATGTAGATTGTTCAAACCTCAGTTTATTTAAAAAACACACAAGGCTGCTCATATACAAAGTCTTCGGAGCTTCAGTCGTTTAGACCCCGATGAATGTTATTATATATACACAAATATATGTACATTGTATAATAAAGGTAAATTTAATGTACCTGAAACTGCTGCGTGTGGTTTGTTGTTTTAAGAATCTGCTGCTATGACACTTAAACATATAAACAATGTCTTTCATTCCGTCCGGTTTCAAGGTTTTGAATTTCAAAGTAATTTGGTCACATGATCACTATTGTGAATCTAATAACAAAGTAAAGATGGAAGGTTGAACAATACAGAATTTTTAGTAGCTCACAACTCCTTCATTTCTCTTTTTATGAAAATGTATTCTAGCAAGATTTCAATATGAGTAGTTTGATGTCTCGTCTCTGCATATACTACAGCTATGCACGTTAGTTGTTTGTAAGTGTTTAGTTGTATTTTTATTTATTTTATTGTATCACCCCCCACTGTGTTCCTTGTCTGCATTTGCAGACATGGATGAAATTATTATTGTTGTTGTTACAAATCAGTATTATAATATCCTTTAGCCAAGCAATTTGGAGAATGGATAGATAAAGTTAGAATATTTTATGGTATTAAGTAATGTTTTTAAGAATTTTCTACAATTAGTTCACCCTGTAATTTAGTTTAGTTTCCGAGATCCCAACAGATCATGAAGATCATGTCAAGATGCACATTATTTTTAATGCATTATTGCAGTTATTTCTGCTGTAGGAGTATTACAACTACAAAACCGTAAATTAATATGAATGAAGAATTTTCAGATTGTTTTGTTCTTACTGTAAAATGTGGTTCTGTTATGCAAATAATGGTATTTTGTATGGTTATGGTATTTTGTGGGAGAGGTACTGTACTATTGCATTATTTCCAGTTTTTCATTTCAACGCAGTTTATGAGCAGTTCATGCGAATATGCACAACATCAAAACTTCATGTGTTTCATTGAGGTGAGGTTAAATTAAAAATACTCTAATATGAGTTTGTTGTTTTCTTTCGTAGGTAACGTTAGAGTTAAATGTTTGACACATCAACAAGAAAGTGGCCTATTTTAATTTAAGTTTCAGTGTTCTCAGACAACAAAACAAAGATTAAAGTCGATTATATGTCATAATTTGTGTCAGTACTTAAAAACGAGCTGATCTATTTATTCTGTTATAGATTGTTTTCATTATCATTAACGTCATGTGTGCGTTGAAATTGCGCATAAAACCAAACGCTAAAGCAAGTCACTGGTTTCAGTGCATGAGTGTCTCAGGTCAAGTTCCATTGTTACGTTGCAATACATTGTGTCTTTTTTGTTATATAAAGCTTCGTTTAAATTTCTCGTTTCTTTAGCTCTAATTTTAGGCTTTAAAAGTAAAGCTGATGTCCTGTTTGTGTTAGATCACATTTAAGTGTCAAAGCAACAAATGCACGAAGACAGAACAGTAAGTAAAACAAATCATGATGTCTTAATGAATTATTGTCTCTAATTTTCACAGTTTTATAATCAAATGAAGTCCATTTTGTATTTATAATCACATTTCCAAAGTACTGCAGAAAAAAAAAAAATGAAAACTGTAACTAAGAAGCATGGCAAACAGATTATATTTCTTCTAATTTTCTAGTCAATGCGGGCAGTGTGTGTTGATGAATCAGGCAAACTGGATGTGAAACATATTCCTCGGCCTGAAGCCAAAGATGGGCAACTCCTCATCAGAGTCGCTGCAACCGCTTTAAACAGAGCGGACCTGCTTCAGGTAAACCATAAAATCCTGCCAGTGATTGTGCCAATAAATTGAACCCAACTGATGGCTCGTAGTAATTGACAGAAAAGGGGTGTTTACCCTCCTCCTCCTGGAGAGAGTGAGATCTTGGGTCTGGAAGCCAGTGGTGTGATCGCTGACATCGGTCCTGGGGTCAAAGGGAGATGGATCCTGGGAAGTGAAGTAATGGCTTTACTTGGAGGAGGGGGCTATGCAGAATACGTAGCTGTTCCAGAAGAACTTGTCATGCCTGTCCCATCACCTCTCACTCTTTATCAAGCCGCAGCTCTTCCTGAGGCCTGGCTGACCGCCTACCAACTTTTGCACTTCATAGGTAACATTTAACTTTAAATGTGACTTCTTAACCAGAAATCAAAATTACGGTACCTGAAAAGTTACTCGCCCCTCAGGCCATCCACGATGAAGAAAATTTTGAGAAATTTAGCATTAAATCACTTGTTCACCAATGAATGTGAATGGGTGCCGTCAGAAGGAGAGTCCAAACATCTGATAAAAACATCACAATAATCCACACCATTTCAATCTATCAGTTTGTAAGAAGACATTTATTTTTGACTTCAAGACATTCCTTCCAGCTAAAAGATGAGTCCTCTATCTATAATATTCTCCATTGAAAAATTCATCTAGTCTGAATCTGGAGAAAAACTATGCACCGTTTCCAAACAAAACCAGTACGAGACAAATATGTTGGTGGATTTTAATTTGAGAGCACAACAGGGGGTGGACTTTTTAGCTGGGGGAAGCAATCTTATGGATTATAGACTTGTACTCTGGACAGAGCCAATGGGTTAAAGTTAAATTATCTTAATGATGGATTTGTTTCTTAAAAACACACACAGCTTTTGGCTTCAGAAGATGTTAATTGATGGACTGGAGATATGTGTGTTACTTGTAGAACATCGTGATTTATTTATTTATAAATTAACTCTTTTTTCTGACGGCACCCATTCACTTTCACTGTGTGGCTACATTTCTCTAAATCTGTTCTCATTAAGAAACTAACACCTCTACATCTTGATTGGCCTGAGAGTGAGTACATTTTCAGCAAACTTTCATTTTTGGGTGACCTATTCCTTTAAATGACCAGTATATTTCTATATGCTGATTTCTTTTATAGCCAAAGTGAAGCCGAATGAGACCGTATTGATTCATGCTGGAGCGAGTGGAATCGGTACTGCTGCCATTCAGCTGGTTCGCTTGAGTCGTGCGATTCCAATAGTAACGGCAGGGAGTCCTGAAAAGCTCAAATTTGCAGAGCAGATGGGAGCAGCTACAGGAATCAATTACAAAGAAGAGGATTTTTCTGAAAAAATAATGCAGTTTACTGAAGGTTAGTATATTGAGTGTTCTGAATGTGTTTCTTCAACATTAAAAAGAACACTTTTAAATTAAAGTGTGTGTGTGTGTGTGTGCAGGCAAGGGAGCTGATATAATTCTGGACTGTGTTGGTGGATCTTTTTGGGAGAAGAACATTTGTAGCCTTGCAATAGATGGGCGATGGGTGCTTTATGGCATGTTGGGAGGTAAAACAGCAGATGGGGACTTGCTTGGCAAGCTTTTGAGGAAGAGAGGCCAGCTCCTTTGCAGTCTCCTTAGATCCAGAAGTTTACAGGTCAGACTCAATAATACTACTGTAGTTATTTCAGATTGCATTGCTTCTTCATAAGTTCACCCAAAAATAAAGATACCGCCATTATATATTCAAACCTCATGTCACTCCAAAACCCTTATGCTGTTTTTTTTTTTTTGTGCCTGTTTTAACTCTTTTGATGATGTATAATGTTAATTTTGAAGCATTACGTGTTATGCACTTTGCATTTATGATTGTGTTTTATTTCTAGTATAAAGCAGAGCTGGTCCGGAGTTTCACGGAGCAGGTTTTGCCGCACTTCCAGTCCACCGATCCTCCCTTGCAGCCTGTGATAGACAGCACATTCAACATGGAGGATGTTGAAATGGCTCATCAACGTATGGAGGCCAACCAAAATATTGGAAAAATAATTCTTAAAATTGGAAACTCTTGATCATATTATTATTGAATATATGGAGTGAAATCATCGTTGTGGTTATCTCCATTTACAAAATCTTTTCATGTTAAATTCACATAAATAAATACCATTAAGACGTTTATGAGCAGAAAACCTAATTTTGTGCATTACTTTAAACAGCTGTCTAATGTTTTATGAATCATATCCATGGTTTATGATAGTTGGGAACATATCTAAATAGTCTTACAATTTGGCTACAAATGAGGGCTATGGTGTATCATTTATATTTCTAATAAACATTTTACAATAACTTGGATTGTGTGTTTAAGATATAACCTTTAAATTAAAGGAGCTGAGTATCATTTTTGTAAATCTTTGATTACTATTATTCATGGTTCATATTATTATTATTATTCAGTTGTTATTGATACTTTCTAAAAAGTTTGCTTAAGTAGTTTGAAATGCACAGTTATTTACTTTTTTATTGGTTGTGAGTTAACTTTAAGGAAAAATTTAATTTTATGATTTTGCAAACATTCTTGTAACATAATTTTTATATGTTACGATAACAGAACACCCTAGCAACCACCTAACAACAACTCATAACACCCTAACAACCGTCTTAAAACACAGTAAGCAGTCATAATTTCTTCAGGAAATGTACAGTAGTTTTTATGTTTTTTTTTTTTAATGAAAAAAAAGTGCTTCATAAAAAACGTTTGTGTGCTAACATTTTGAGAAGATTATTAAAGAGTAGATAACTGAAGAAACTTTTTTTTAACGCTGTAAGGACGTTTGTTTATAACGTTGAGAGAACGTTAGCCAGTGTTCTGAGAACGTTTCGAACGAGGCGCGCCGGATTATAAAACAGATCCCGCGCTGCTCTCTGACACTGAGCTTTCGTACTTGACGTAGGAGAAAGTTTATTTCCTACTTCCTGGTCTAAACTTCTGCTCAAGATCGATGACTCCACTTCACTTCACCGCCGTTTAAAAGCTGTAAATAGTAGTAAAAATGAATACACGCTTAACTTTATTAAAACTCGACTACAGCTTCTTTTCGTAAACGGTATGTGATTGATTTCATTGATTATCATTAGTTAATTATTAGTTCTCTGTCAGGAGATGATCTCAACAAGCCTGAGCTCAAATCAGCGCCAGTCTAATGAAAAGAAAATATAAAATGCTTTAGTAATGTAGTTCTCTATACTTAATATGTTTTTAAATGGATAAGGAAATGGAATCATCTTTGTTTTGGTTGTGTTTTTTCAATGTACTGTATGCACATATAGCCCTATTCGGACTCCTAGGTCATAGTCTACATGTCATTGTTATTATTACTTAATATCTTTTATGTAATGTATTTTAACTAATGCAGTGGCATTCATTTTTTAATAAGGCATAAGTGTCCAAATACATTCATATAAGAATAAAAACATATTTTGACTATAAGAAAGGATGGCATAATGACTATCTTCATCTTCAATCTCTAGTATTTTTAGCAGAATTTAACGATGACAGATTCAAGCCGACCTCAACGCAAGCTTTCCCGAGCTGGAGAGAGTTTATACCAAACATTAGGCTTGGAGAAAGGAGCTTCATCTGAAGATATTAAGAAAGCATACAGGTTTTATGGTTAATAGTTTATGTTCATCAAGAAATCACAAATGCAAATTCCCTCTAAAGGCTATGTTTTATAAATCCCCACCATAAGGAAACTGGCACTGAAGTATCACCCAGACAAGAACCCCAACAACCCTGAAGCAGCGGACAAGTTTAAAGAGATCAACAATGCCAACACCATCCTCAACGACGAAACCAAACGACAGATCTACGACGAATATGGCTCCATGGGCCTCTACGCCGCGGACCAGTTCGGAGAGGAGGGCGTTAAATACTACTTCCTCATGTCCAAATGCTGGTTTAAAGTGAGTAGTTTGTGTGTATATTTCTTATTTGTTTTTATTTCTACTTTTACTGTATATAAAATGTAAATAATAAAAGTCAAGAACAGGGTGAAATGTACACCACAATAGCATTGCATCTTGAAAAAAAATCCTAATATTTTAGAGTTCAGAGTTCAAAATGATTAATAAAAGCGTTCGATCACGACGGTTAAGTTTTTTTTTTGTTTTTTTTTTTTGACAAAATAATGACGATTTTTCAGTTTTACCAAAATAACAAAAGCATCAAATGTCAAAATCTTTGGTTTTAATGACAAAAATAAGTATTTAGAATGATGCATTTAACTTCAGGAGTTGAAAAATATGTTCAAATATTCCATTTAATGTCAAAACAAAATCTGTCAGTTCCTGCTTGGATGCAGTAAAATGTAAGATGTAGCAGAAAACATCTGGCTGATGTATGCATTTTCCTGTCACTGGCCATTATTTTAACCTTGAAATAGAGTAGGCATCAGAATCATTCATGCACATTAAAAATCAGATGAGAATTGAAGTAATAGTTGTTGAAAGCAAAAATGTGTTAGAAACCATTACTAGATTTCATTCAGCAAATGTGATGACGAGTGGTGTAATCTCAGTTGTTTTCTATTTTTCGGTTCAGGCGCTCCTAGGATTGGGAATGATCTTCACATGTTGCTGCTGCTTATGCTGCTGTTGCTGCTGTTGTGGTAAATGTGCCGTTTCGGAGAGCGAAGACAATGGCCACTATGTGGATCCAGATGTGCTGGAGGCGGAGATGTCAGAGGAGCAGAACAGAGGTGAGGAGCAGGAGCTGTGGAGACTGCAAACACAAGCTTACCATATATAAAGAACAGAGCTATGTAAATCATGCAAATCACTGTATTTTTTTATGATTTACAGGCAATGACACAGTAATAATAGGACAGCCTATTCCCAGTCCTGCACCTGGAAATTCAGGTGAACAACATATGCATTATGGATGAACAGATAGATAGTACAGTAAGGGGTCAGTAAGATTTTTTCTAATACTTTTATTCAGCAAGGACGCATTAAATTGATAAAAAGTGAAGGTAAAGACATTTGAAAATTCAGTTTGCATCACATGAATAAATTGCATTTGAAATTAAAATAAAATAGAAAAGCGTTATTTTAAATTGAAATATATTTTCCAGAATATTACTGTTTTTAGCAGTACATTTACTGTATTTTTAATCGAATACATGCATCCTTGGTGAGATGAACCCCCAAATGGCAGTGTATAAATATAATGGAATTATCATATAAATAGTGCAATTCATCAATTATCAAACACTTATTGGTCACTGAAGTAACTCTTCTTATTTGGTTTCTATTGCTTAACTATTACTTTCGTTGTGTTGTTTTACAGAAAGCTCTGTGATTGTAGGAATGCCTATTCCTAAAAACTCAGGTGAATATCAGCACCAGTTATTAGCAATAGCACATTATATTCTGTGTGATGTGATGTACTTTTAGGCAACAAAATGGCATTAAATTTCAGATTCTGAGTTTGGTTATTTTGCTGTGTTGTCGTGCAGATGGAGACACTTCTTTACTGATCACTCCAGATGTACACGAGGCGCATGAATAGAGCAAACAACAACCTCCAGACTTGTTAAGGAGACTGAACCTTCCCTGTTTCTGGCTGCTGTGGAAATGAGGACAGTGCTCTAGAAATGTGTTTGAGCGTCAGTGGTTTGTATTACACAGTGCCTGTGCGGTTTGTGGCTCATTTGACCTCCACATATAATGCTATTTTTGTTTACATCATTTTATAATCGCGTTTTGGTTGCTTGAATGTCTCATGATTTTTATTACAGAGACACTTTATATTGTAATGCTTCATTGATGCGCCATTTAAAGCAGCTGTATGTAGTTTTGTGTGTTTTTGCAACTTTGGATCCCCCTACAGTTGAGTTCGCGTAAATATATCACTGTCCTACAGTGGGTCACTGAATACAGTACATGCATTTGTTGCTGTCATAAAGCATTTCATTGTTTTCGCAACATTTCGTACCAACTTAAACAGATGTTTGGATAGAAACTAAAGCCAGAATGATTTGGAAACTGATATTTCAAGCTAAAAATGTACATACAGTTGCTTTAAATGACTTTTAGAGTACAATCAAACATATCTTGCACAAAAAAAGTCAGCCTGAAGAAAAACCATAAAAATGTTCTGTTTATATAACAACACCAGATTCATTGCTTTGCTTGATTTAATATATTTAACTCCTACACTGTGTAAATGTTAAACCGTGCTTTTCCAGTGAAACCTAATAAATGCATTTTGTGCATGTCACATCAGTAATTCTTGAGAACATAAAGTTACTGTTAATACTGTATTTGTACAATGTGAAGTCATTAAGGATCAAATAGATGATAAGGAATAAGTCTTTTCTTATCTGTCTATGCACATAAACATGGATGGTTTATTTTGCTACCGTTACAAGCAAACCTAATTTGGTATTATGTAGATTTTTTTTTTTTAAGATTCAAGCGAATGTATAAATAATGAGCATTATGCAGTATGATCATTAAGACAGGTGTTCAGACCACTGAAATCATGTCTCACTGGTGATAAAGCAGGTGAATGTTTTGTTTATTGTGGTAATATTACACAGCCTCAGGGATGGTTTTGCCTGAGTTTCTGTGTGTATAAAAGTTTTGTTTATAATTGAAATTCTATGATTTCTGCATGATTTCTATGTGAAATAATGAGAGATGAATAAATATTGTCAATTACTGCATCTGCTCAAGTTTTAATGTGGGTTTCTTTATGTGAATCTGTACAGCAGTGACATTGCTCTATATGCAAGCAAAACTAAATATGCTTTAATAATGTCTTGCCAACGTTACTTCTGAATGTTCAAAAGGTTTATTCTCGGTAATGTGAATGTGAAATAAAAACAGCATTTTCAATTCAATTTTGCAAACATTATGGAAATGTTGCTTTTGGAAGTTGTCTAGACCATCTATAACAAGTAGTAACATTTAAAAAACATTAGAAAATGTACATGCTGAAATGATTCAGAGAAACGTTCCATGGATAATGTTTAAATAGTGTTTTTGTGCTAACATTTGGATTGCACTATTAGAGACCAGATAACTTTAAACAAACATTTTGTGAACTTTACTTGAAGAACGTTTGTTAAAAAATGACCTTGCCTGTTCTGAGAAGTTTCCCTGTTAGCTGTAATGTCATGTGCAAACGTGAGCATCTGTTTTCCAAACCCTCCAGTTTTTTCTTTTCTTTATCGCTAGCTTTGCAGTGTGACCTTGACGAAATCTAAACATGGTTTCACTGCACCAACACATTTTTCTGACACGTTATAACAGCAGGGTGTCAAACAGCATATGGCTTTAGTCCAACGGCAAAATTGAGATTTCATTTAAGTTAATCTACAAACTGTTTTAAAACTTACGACTTGCTCAGTCCTGTTACTACAAGCAGGATTTATTGCAATAATTGTTTGGTAATTGTCTCCATGATGAACTTGGAGGACGAGACCTTGAAGAACTCGCTAGAACTTCTGGGGTAAGTCTCTCATATTCAGTTAATCAATCGGACTGGTTTGAAGTGTTTGATCTAGATTTCTTCATTCTGTTTCTTTTAGTCTTCTGGATAATTCGGAGGAGGAATGCCTCAGCCCTCAGTTTGAGTGTAAACATGACACTCGAGCGTTTCATTGTCACAGTCTGAAAGAAACACACTTGAAGCAGCAGGGCAAAACACAGGCCCGGAGGAAGTTACTCATCACGTGTGCTGTGTGCTTGATCTTCATGATCGGAGAAGTCATTGGTGAGAAGAGAAGGACATGCTCTAATGTATAACCTGCAGATGGGCATGAACTCACTGTTCCCTTTCGATGCATTTAAGACTTTTGTGTTGATGTTCTGCTCTTGCAGGTGGTTACGCTGCTCACAGTCTTGCTATAATGACCGATGCTGCACATCTTCTCACTGACTTTGGCAGTATTTCGATCAGTCTCTTTTCGTTGTGGATTTCCTCTAGGCCACCATCCAAACATCTGACCTTTGGATGGCATCGATCAGGTGTTTATTTATATGCACGTGCAAAGGAATGCTTACCACGGCTGCATTTATGTGATTGTAAATACAGTAAAAACTGTTTTGTGAAAATATTAATACAATGTTTTCTATTTGAATATTTAAGTGTAATTTATTTCTGTGATGCCCAGCTGAATTTTCAGCATCATTACTCCAGTCTTCAGAGTCACATGATTCTTCAGAAATCATTCTAATATACTGATTTTCTGCTAAAGAAACGGTTTTATTAATAATAATGTTTTTACTGCTTGGTATTTTTGTGGAAACTGTGCTAATTTTTTTCTTCTGCTGAATAGAAAGTTCTCAAGAGCAACATTCGAAATATAAATCTTTTGTAACATTATAAGTGTCTTTACTGTCACTTGTTATCAATTTAATGCAACCTCGCTCAATAAAAGTATCTTTTCTTAATTCAAAATGAAAGTTTCTACAGATATGAAGCAGGACAGATTTGTTTTCAACATTGATGATAATCAGAAATGTTTCATGAGCAGCAAATCAGCGTATTATTAAAATGATTTCTAAAGGATCATGTGACACTGAAGTTATAGCTACTGAAAATTAAAAAAAATTATTACATTTTAAAATATAATCACATAAAACAGTTGTAGTAATATTTCATAAAATCACTTTTATACGATGATTGCAGTCACTTCTCTCAGAAACACTAACAATCTTAATGAGTCCAAACTTTTGCCTCATGACTGTTCCACGGTGTTTCTGTCATTTGTTTCGTCCAGAGGTTTTAGGGGCTCTTCTGTCTGTTCTGTCCATCTGGACAGTGACGGTGGTTCTTGTTCTCTTTGCCGTTCAGAGGCTCATCAGTGATGATTATGAGATTCACAGTGATATCATGATGATCACAGCTGCATGCGCTGTAGTGCTCAACATCTTGTGAGTGATGCTGTTTGATTTCATTAGTAGTGTTTGTTGGCATCTTCTTGTACAGTGTTTTCACGTGTGTCTCCATCAGTTTGGCATTCATTCTCCATCAGTCTCCGGTCCGTCACTCTCACAGTCACAGTCTCTCAGAAGAGCACAGTAACACCAGCGTGAGGGCCGCTTTCATTCACGTGCTGGGAGATTTACTGCAGAGTTTAGGTGTGCTGCTGGCTGCCACCATCATCTACTTCAGGGTTTGTATACTTTACCATTATTGACATACAAAAGTACTTTCACACGTGTGAATGTGATTCATCAGATCAAGTGTCTCAAATGCTGCAGGATGTTTTCAGTTCAACATTATTTTTCTTCTTCATTTGTGCTTGAATCAGCTTGTTTTAGAGGATGTACAGGATGAATTCAGTGCACCTCAAGTCCACACAGATGTTGATCATCAGTAAATAAGCTTGATTATTAACTATGAATGTCAAATATACGTCACTTGTTTTTATATTTCATTATTCAATGCAGAGGTTCCCAAACTTTTTTTCGGTTAAACTTCTTTAACCTAAAATATTAATGTTAATATTTCAATCATTTTAAAACCACATTCAAATATATTACAAAATATTTCATCTTTATTGGTGTGTTTTTATTTATTTATTTATTTTTTACTTTACATTTTTATTACTAGCTTTTCATCAGTTTGGAAAACTGTGTAAGCCAATTTCCATAACAAATTAAAGTAATTGCATCTTTTTAATCTCACAATTATGACTTTTGTGAGACATAAAGTCTCCGATGCAAAAACATGCAATTGCAATACATAAACCTTTATTTCTCGCAATTTTGATTGTTTTTTCCCTCTCAGAATTCATGTAACAAACTTGCAAATTGTGATATAAACTCCTTTATTCGTTGATTTTATTATTTACCTTGTTTATTCAGTGGTGGAAAAGCAGGCCTTTTTTTACCACTGAAAAAAAAAAAAAAAAGAATATGCAATAAAACATAATATACATGCATAACTTTTGTTCCTCTGTCTAAACAGCCTGAATGGAAAATAGCAGATCCTATTTGTACTTTTCTGTTTTCGTTATTTGTGCTTGGAACAACATTCACCATCCTGAAAGACATCTTCAGAATACTCATGGAAGGCAAGTGTTTGATTGATCTGCAGATGTAAATTCCCAGATGGTTGAAAAATCAGCTGAAGGTTGATGTTTCATCTAAAGGAATCCCGCGTGGTGTTGACTTTGACTCTGTGAAAGATGTTCTCCTGTCAGTGTGTGGAGTCAAATCAACACACAGTCTGCACATGTGGGCTCTCACCGCGAGCGAAACCCAGCTCTCTGTGCACGTGGTCATAGGTAGGTCAAAGTACACATTCAAATGCACACACAAATACCATTGGGAGACCAGCCTCTTTTTTCTATTTTACATTACATTTACATTTAATCATTTAGCAGACACTTTTATCCAAAGCAACTTACAAATGAGAACAATAGAAGCAATCAGACCAACAAGAGAGCAACAACAGTATACAAGTGCCATGACAAGTCTCAGTCAGTCTAGCACAGAACACGTAGTCAGGAGAATATGATATATAAGAAATGAAAAGGTAAGTGTTTTTTGATGTTTGATGTTTTTTGAAAATGAGTAAAGACTCAGTGACTCCGTGAGAGTAATTGGCACCACAAGGCGTCATTCACTTGCAGAGCACAAACTTCTGGAGGGAAATGTTCCCCAGTGAAGAGAGGAGTTTGTGAGTAATGTGAGTATGTAAAGGTATGACTGAAGAAGAAATCGCTTGAAGGATGTGTATCGGATCGGGTGGACAAGTAGTAGGATGATTGGACAGGATAAGTTTGAAAACGTTCGTCTCTGAGAATGGAGAGAAGGAGGAGAGATAGTGTGCATTAGTTATCCTCAGTCTGCGGTTTAGAGAATTGATCACTGATGGTTCTTGTCTAATTTGTCAGCTGTAAGAGTCGATGGCGGAGAAGGTGGAGGCGGATTAATAAGAGAAGAGATAGTTTTGAAGAGTGTGTGAGCGTCACAACAGTTAATTTTGTAAATTAAAGTAATCACATTTGTGGTAGTTACTGTAATTTTATAATTAATTTTTTTGAATATTTGTTCAGGGGTAATGAACCTGGTTCCACCATCCTTGCACTAAAATATTTTATAGAGGTCAGGAGTAATTGTGGAGTCCGCCAGCAGGGGGCAGTGTGGCGCTTATTGTGCTCCAGGGGGCTTTACGTCAGTTTGCTCCGCTTTGCGGCTTTTCTCCACAAATTTGAAAATAATAATGCTATAAAAGTAATAACTGAATCGGCCTAAAGTATATGGTCCCATATTTATTTTTGTAAAGTTATATTTTTGATCTGTTTGCCATTTCCAATTGTCACGATTTACTATTTAAAGTGTTATTTTGGTGAATTGTATCAAAACCAGTTAGGGTCAGTTTCACTGCAAACATCATAATTAATAATAAAATACATGGAACCCACAGTTACAAAAATGTGTTTTAAAAATGTATTGTCACTGAACTAGTAAATTGTGTTTTCTAATATCAGAAATCTTTTAACCCAAATGAATGCTTTATTTTCTAGATGAGCAAACCAACCCACAGACCGTGCTGAAAGACATGACCAGACTACTCCAGAAAGAATACAGATTCTGCAATATCACCATTCAGATGGAGACACACACAGATGTCATGGCTGATTGCTTACAGTGCCAGGACCTGATGGACTAACATATGATTTTAGCTTCTCATATTAATCTACACAGGTTAATTCAAGAAGTCACATACAAGTTATATGACATACAACAAGCAAGTGAAATGTAGGTCTGGCATACTCTTTGAATGAATATATGAATGTAAACCTAAGAGCATATATTACAGTTTTTCTAAGGCACACGTTTTGTCATAAAGCATGACAATGACATGATTATGAAGTGTTCATAAAGTAATATTTTTTGACATTTTCAATATATTTATTACACAATGTGGTGAAAATTTAAAGGAACACTGATGAAAATAATTGTTTCGAACCCAACATACATAATAATCCACTGATAAACGGCATTAATCTTCACACTCTTAACATAAATAATTGAAAATAAGCATGACATTCTGCACACAAAAAAAAAAAACTTGCCAAAAAACAAAAGAGGACTCTTTTAATGTCAAGCTTTGATAAATATTTTCAATTTGGGGAAGAGGTGCAGGGCATTCTGGGTAGTGACCTCCATGACCTTCTCCAAGGGAACACCTTTGATTTTCGAAATATATTCGGCACCGATGCTGATATTCCTAGGTACATTCCTCACCTAGAGTAAAACCACAGAAGTTAATACACTTCAGAAACATTGGATCATTTATGTAATGCACCGTACCTGCTTTTCAGGCCCGAGCGCAGGAGAATCCGTCTCTAAACACATGCTCTACAGAGAAACCTGCTTCACCAGCTTCTGCTTCGTGTGAAAGGTGGACAAACATGTGATGCGTGACTAGATTCTGCACAGATATGCACTACCAGTTTCAAGTTTGGACACATTTAAGTGAATTTGTTTCTCATGGCATTTTTTGTAAAAGCTCCTTTTTAAATGCTCAAAATTAGTTGGTAGACAATAATTGTGTCATTTATACATATATATATATATATATATATATATATATATATATATATATATATATATATGCACTAATTAACAAAACTATGAATTAGGTTGAGAGAATGTCTGAAGTAGAAGTTTTGATATGATATTATTGCTGTTTAGTAGTATGTCTATTAGTAGAGCACATACTGTAAACAGACCTAAACGTAGGTTAGGTTTACCTGATCGCTTCTGATAATGGATGGAGGTATTGAGAAAAAATAACCAGCTTTTACACCCTCCATCGCAACCGAAGGTCTTCCGTCAAAAGCATGAAGAAGTGCATTCTCTAAACCTGAAAAAAGAATGCCATGATTGTAAAGAGCAACCAATTTATGCAACAATGCATTGTTTTGTTATGCATACCCAACTCCTTCAGAAGATGGATGGTTGGTCTTCCAGCAGATCTTGAGTGTACATTCCTAATAGACCAAAAACAGTGCTATGTGAAAGACCATGATATTATTAGGATAAAAACACACATCTAGAAGAGTGACACGTACAGAGGCAGATTTAACAGTTTTGCCATTTCAGCCTGTCGAATGAGCACCTGTCTCTGACCGTCTTTCCCAGCATCATTGTTGACTACACGTTGCATGAAATCCAGGCCAACCTGTACATGATGATACACAAAACATCATAACATCTCATTTTGACAGCGGAGGATGCATTGGTAAGCAAGTAATGCAATAAACTATTCCTATCTACTACATAAGTCTATTCTCTATCTATAACCCACAAATAACAACTAGTTAGACATACAATATATGTCTAACCTCACCAATAGCCACAATGTGCTCTTTGTATTTCTCGATCAGTGGTAATGCTGCATCTAAATCCTGCGGGTTAGAAAAAAAGGAAACAGTGTCAGGTGTACGACAGTAAATCAAATAATTTTGTCTTTATATGCACCACTTTATATAGAGTTTGCTAAAAGATATGCTGTACTAAGATATCAGATATACCTTTGTGAGAGCTGTATGATTTTCTCAAATTCACCAGCGTGCTCTGCTACTGCAAGAAGGGCAACAAGCCCAGCCTAAAAATGCAACAATATTATTGCACTCTTAATATAACAACATCCTAAAAGAGAATACAGACTAACAGAGATACCTTTTTAGACTCCTGAATGACATCATCAATGTCCTAAAATATAAAACAAATTCATTAAGGAACTCCTAACACAGTTGCATAGTATTATTGAATGAACCTTCCACCTGTTTCTCTTACGCTGTCAAAATCCTCGGCAGATATATGACAGTGACAGTCGATATATCCTTGCATGGGTTTATAGTTTTAAGACCGTTAACAACAACAGATCGGCAGACATGTAAAAAGCGTAACCGGATTTGACGGCATACTACAAAGGGGAAGTTTTATATCATAAATATTAATTAGGTCATCGAGCGTTCCACGCCGTTCAGCCAATCGTGATTTAGAACTACTCGGCGAACGCGGTACGTACTTAATATTCATAAGCCTTCGCCGTGGAGGCGTTCATGCTGGTTTGTTTCCTGTTTCCAGTATGTGGAAGCGCCGGCAGTTTATGTATTTCAGGTTTTTTGTGTTCGTTTTTTTTTTGTCATTTGGCAGGTGTGCAACCAATCACGTGTTGTGTTTATGTAGCTAACAACATCATGTGATCTGAAACATCCCTCTTATGACGACTGTGATAGAATAAGGGACAGTAGCAGCACAATGCATCTGTGGAGTGTTGTCCCCCTTTGTTTACTCTTGATCGACACCTCTGTTGGTCAATATGAGCCTACGTGGGAATCAATTGATTCAAGACCTATCCCGGAATGGTTCGATCAAGCCAAATTCGGCATATTCATTCACTGGGGAGTGTTTTCAGTTCCCAGCTATGGCAGTGAATGGTTCTGGTAAGTCTGCAAAAACAGCATTTTTTTTATTTTATTTTATAATAATTTTTTTTACAACACGCCATTAATCAATGCATGCTTATGAACTTTTATCATAGTTTATAGTTTTTTGGAAACGAAAGTGGTTAACATTATAAACAATAATTGTTCTACTTACATCTATACACCTTTAACCTTTTAGGACTAAAAAAAAAAAAGGATTCATTGATGAGGCATGGCATAGGCCTACACTACATGCTGTATTTAATGACTAATAAATTACAGAATGTTTAGCAAACACTGAAAAATCGAATAAAAGTAAAATAAAAGAGAGCCTCCATAGCATGGTAAACACCAAAGAGAAGCTTTTCAAAATAAAACAAAAAGAAAAGTACAACTAAATTTGCTGCCGGTGACAGTGCTTGGATT
Source organism: Carassius gibelio (assembly GCF_023724105.1). Taxonomy (NCBI): domain Eukaryota; kingdom Metazoa; phylum Chordata; class Actinopteri; order Cypriniformes; family Cyprinidae; genus Carassius; species Carassius gibelio. Next base: position 24,822,481 of record NC_068387.1, read on the forward strand.
TCATGCATTAAACAACGCTCACAAAATTTAGTCTGTCGTACTTTGGAAACCTGCAATTAATGGTAAATATAACCAAAACACATTATTTATTTTTTACATGGATATATCAGCATTCTACTATTGTTTTATTTTCATAATAGGTAAACACAGGTCACAAGTTAACACAGTGACATTTCCTTGATTCAGCCAGAATCAGATGATTCCTGAATCAGGAAGTTGGTCATCAGATAACACGGTAACCAGTTAAACCGTAACACCAGCACAAACGTGCATGTTTTGCTAGAATCGACCTGAACATGAGAGACCGTTCAGGACATTATTCAAATAAATACAGACAATATTCAAATAAATACAGACATTATTCAAATATATAAGGTCAAGGTATGTTTCTATTTATATATTTGAGGTTACTTGTACTTAATATTTTTGTTTTCAAACAGGTGGTACTGGCAGGGCCGGAAATTCCCGTCGTATGTGAAGTTTATGGAGAAGAATTTCCCACCTGACTTTACTTACGAAAACTTTGCTCCTCAGTTCCGGGCTGAATTCTTTGATCCTAAAGAGTGGGTTGACATTTTTGCCTCGTCTGGAGCCAAATATATTGTCCTCACAACCAAACATCATGAAGGTTTGCACCGACTGCAGTGTATTTCATTTTTTCACATCTGTCAACCATAATTAGTTTACATAGTTACACTGTAGTTACATAGTTACATGGTTACACAATTGTTGTAAGAAAATACTGTAGAAATTCCACAGAAAAAAACACAAGATAGTTTAACATATACAATGTAAAGGGTAAAACAATGGTTTAACATTGCATTCTATGTAATTTTACTCTAAAATACTGCCACTTTTTAGTTTTTTTTTTTGGTAGTAAGCACTGTGAATTACGAATTATTTTACAGTTTATACTTATTGACATTCCAAGGAGTCATCTCAGGACAATCAAAGAAATTATATAGAAAATATATAGAGAGAAGATGCATCATTTTTGTCATGAATGCACAATATATATATATATATATATATATATATATATATATATATATATATATATATATAATATATATATACAGTGGAGCTCGAAAGTTTGGGCACCCCTTGCAGAATCTGTGAAAATATGAGTAATTTTCAAAAAATAAGAGAGATCATACTAAATGTATGTTATTTTTTATTTAGTACTGTCCTGAGTAAGATATTGTACATAAAATATATTAACATTTAGTACACAAGACAAAAACATTGCTGAAATTATTAAAATAACCCCACTCAAAAGTTTGGGAACCCTTGGTTCTTAGTACTGTGTTCTGTTTCCTGATGATCCTCGACTGTCTTTCAGTTTTGTGATGGTTGTGCATGAGTCCCTTGTTTGTTCTGAACAGTTAACTGAGAACTGTTCTTCAGAAAAATCCTCCATGTTCTGCAGATTCTTCAGTTTTCCAGCATCTTTGCATATTTGAACCCTTTCCAGCAGTGACTGTATGATTCAGAGATGCACCTTATCACACTGAGGACATTTGAGGGACTCAAACACAACTATTTAAAAAGTTTCAAACGTTCACTGATGCTCCAGAAGGAAAAAAGATGCATTAAGAGCTGGGGGGTGAAAACTTTCCAACATTGCAATTACATTTTTTTTCTGTATTTTTGATCAAATAAATACAGCCTTGATGAGCATTAGGGACTTCTTTCAAAAGAAATAAAAATCTCACTGATCCCAAGCAGTGTAACCCAAACATGGTTTTGTGAGATTCACCCACAAATATGATTCAAATCCTCAGGGTTTACACTATGGGGCTCAAAGAACTCGTGGATGTGGAACGCAGTGGATGTCGGGCCGAGGCGGGATCTGGTGGATGATATTGCCACCGCTCTGCGGGCACACAGTGATTTGCGTCTGGGTCTCTACCACTCTTTATTTGAGTGGTTTAACCCTCTGTTCAAAGCTGATGCTGACAAGTCCTTCAAAACCAGTGTGTTTCCTACCACAAAGTCCCTGCCAGAACTATACGAGATTATCAACAAGTTCAAACCTGAGTTGTTGTGGTCTGATGGTGATGGAGATGCGCCCGCCTCTTACTGGAACAGCACAGGGTTCCTCGCCTGGCTTTATAACGAGAGGTAAGGCCACATAAACAGAAGTGTCATTCACAGTTACACAGCGAGGTTGAAACTGAGAACCCAACAAACAGAGACAAATATCCAATTCAAAGTCTGTTTCATTCCTTTAACTCATTGCTATTCTGGTGTAATTGTGACCCTTGTGTTCAATACAGCCCATAGACAATAAACGTAACTTTTTTTTAAGAGGATTTCATTGTACTATTTGATATTCAGCTCTAAATTATGCACCATTTATTTCTATATACAATAATGCAAAAAGTATTTATTATTACTGTGTTTAAGTTAAAAATAGGTAGCAAAGGTATTTAAAATTTAATGCATTGAAAGCAAGCAAGAAAGAAAATCATGTAATACTATCGTATAACCTCTAGATGCTTGTATGGCCTTATTCAATACATATATGAAATTCTATAATTACTTTTATTAGGTTTTCGGATATTGAACATTTTTAAAGAATATGTCATCCTTTCTATAAGACACTAACATAAATGTCACATTAATTTCCCATTTTTATTTTTAGACCATGTAGCCTTTAAAAAAAAATTATCTTTCTAAGTGAACTTTCTAAGTGAAGGTGTCTGCTGATGTGTGTTTTCAGCCCTGTGCGTGACACTGTTGTGACCAACGACCGCTGGGGATACGGCACTATATGTAATCATGGAGGATATTACACCTGCTCAGATCGCTACAACCCCGGACACCTGCTGAAGCACAAGTGGGAGAACTGCATGTCCATGGACAAGAAGTCATGGGGGTTCAGGAGAGAAGCCAAATTGAGCGACTACCTGACCATTGAAGAGCTGATAGCAGTGAGTTTACTTTTACATTCATTCAGATGCCTACATTCATTTTTAATGCCTGGATCCATTTCTTATTTCTAATTTATTCCTGTGGTACAAAGCTGATATTTCAGCATCTTAAGTGTCACATGATCCTTCAGAAATCAATCTAATATACTGATTTGCTGCTCGAGAAACGTATGCTGAAAATAGTTGTTCTACTTAATATTTAAAACAGTTTCAGGACTCTTTGATGAATAGTTACAGTATATAAATGTTAGTATATACTGTCACATCTCTGAATAAAAGGCTCTTACTGAGCCCAAACCTTTGAACAATAGTGTATGCAAAATCTGAGCATTGAGAAGTCATCTGTTTGTCTTCCAGACTCTTGTTGAGACCGTGTCCTGCGGCGGGAACTTGCTGTTGAACGTGGGTCCCACACACGACGGCCGAATCATGCCCATCTTTGAGGAGCGTCTGCGACAGATGGGCCAGTGGCTTAAGGTCAACGGAGAGGCCATTTACAACAGCAGCGCATGGAGAGTTCAGAACGACACTGTCACTCCTGGAGTCTGGTCAGTTATATTATCATGTACTGTTACATACTGAGCAAAGGTCTGTCTGCCAAAGCCTTGTGTTTCATTTCATGCTTTCATCTTTATTATTATCCTTTATTTGATTTTTAATGAAAGCATGGTTTTGTTTTGTCATAACAGGTATACGAGGAATCAGAAGAACACAATCTATGCTATTTTCCTTTCATGGCCCGCTGATGGCTATATTGTTCTGAGCGACCCAGTTGTATCACCGTCTAAGACGCAGGTAATGTATACTGTAGATATAAAAAAGAACCAAAATTGAACAATTGGTTGTTCGCTAAGCTCCTACTTTTAAATCTTAGCAACCAACCCTACCTTAATCACAGTTTTTTTTTTTTAAGTAATCATTAATTCTATTCAGCAAGGGTGCATTAAAATAATCGAAAGTGACAGTACAGACATTAATAATGTAGAATAAATGCAGTTCTTTTGAACTTTCTATGCAATAAATTTTGAAGCAGCACGACTGTTTTAACATTGATAATAATCAGAAATGTTTCTTAAGCAGCAAATCAGTATATTAGAATGATTTCTGATAAGATGTAATAATGCTAAAAAATTCAGCTTTGATTGTAGGAATAAATTATATTTTTACATTAATGATGATAGAATATAAATTATTTTAAATTCTACTAATATTTGACAATATGATTGTTTTAATGCATTGTTGAGCTTAATATACTTCTTTCAAAAACATTAGAAAATCCCTAATTTCTAAGGGAAGTATGAGTTTGAGAAGTGTATGTCCCGATTCTGATTCTTCAGAACTGATTTATGCAGATGTTTCAGGACAATCACACTATTTTCTTGTTTCAAAACTAATTTCCAAATCAGGTGGAGCTGCTTGGATATCAGTCCCTCTCGTGGGAGTCCATGAAACCCACTGGTCTAAAGGTTCATCTGCCCCAGCTGGACCCCAGTCAGATTCCCTGCTCCTGGGCTTGGACCCTGCGACTGACTGGTGCAGAGTAGCCAGAGGATGGCGCCACAGTTAACTGTAGCCTTTAGGAATAATGAATAACATGACTGTACTACGGGTTTTTGTTATCCACACATTTTACATTTAACTAACCCCTGTGATGAAAATCAAGTTTTTAACTTTGTGTCTATCTTCATGTCTATCTGGTGATTTTCATATGCTTAAAGACAAACCATGTGCAAATTCAGCTGTCAAAAACATTGCTGAGCATTTTTGATGTACCAAAAAACCCAGTTTGAAACCACCCTTTTTTCTAAGTCACAAACATGTAATCAATCCCATCAACCTGTTGGACGGGGCTTTTCATGTTGTTGTCTCCACTGCTCATAGGTTTCTAATTACAGTGTAGCCAATCACAGACATATCTGTCTATTTCAAGATTGCATCAGCCAATCAGAGGCCTTTAAATTAGTCAGAATCCACTCACCCTTCAAAACACCAGAGTTTTGTCCAGTACTGAGTTCTGCATGCCACAAATCTGCTCAATATAACAAAATAGTAGACACAATGTAATTAAAGGGATAGTTCACCCAAAAATGAAAATTCTGTCATTAACTACTCACCCTCATTTCAAACCCGTAGCTTCATAAAATTATGGTTGAACCACTGTTGTTAAACAATGTCCTTACTGCATCTCTGGGCCTTGACCGTGGTAGTTCCCTTGCTGTCTATTCAGAGTCAGAAAGCTCTCGGATTTCATCAAAGATATCTTCATCTGTGTTCTGAAGGTGAATGAAGGCCTTACAGGTTTGGAACGACATGAGTTTGAGTAATTAATGACAGAATTTAAAATTTTTGGTGAACTCAATCTTGACTAAATTAATTATGTAATTAGCTCATCACAATTTTGTGATCGTGATGAACTAAGATGAGCGACAGGATTTTAGTGTTTATAAGGGAAACGCTATTTGCTTTATTATCCATTCATAATTTAATTCAGATTCATTTTGGAAGCAGCAATGAATGACCGCTATAAACATTAATACAAGATGACCACTGCCTCTGTGTTGAGTTTACTACAGAGTTTACTTGTGAGCTGCTGAGTGGAGGTGGAGACTCATTAGCATATTCATCATTCCATGAATACTAAATGAGTTAAGGGTATAGAGTTACATTCAAGCCATTTTAGTATGTACTGAAACAATGTTTTTGCAGCACCTATTTTTTTTTTTATATTATTAGTTTTTATGCTGTTACATTTAGAATTTCTAAATCAACACTTTTTTTTATCATTAATGATATTTAGAATCGAAAATACACTGGCAAATGAAGCACCATAAACATGCACTATATAAAAAAAAGAAAAAAAAGAAAACCGAAGCCAGCTGTCTTTTGGAAAAAAAAATTCTTATTATGAGATGAATTGATTTTTTTTTTTTTTTGCATAATTCTTTTTTTTTTTTTTTTTAAATGAATAAACCAATTGTTGTTGTTATCATCACAGTGTCTGGTTGTAAATCCTATTTTATATTCCAAAACAGGTGAGCAAAATATTTAAAAAATGATCTAATATTTTATCGTACAATATCTTATATAAAACACTTAAAGATTATTATTTATTATTCCTTGAAAAATAATATATTCATATTTTGATTATTATGTTTTAAGATTTTATAAATATTAAATTGTATTTAATATTGCCTGTTTTAAGTTTTCATTTTTTTTTTTTTTTGCTTTTTATTTTAGTTCATTAGGAAGTTTTTTTTAGTTTGAAATAATAATAATACATTTTTTTTTCAGTTTTAGTTGCAATACTTCAACTTTATCTTGTATTAAATGTTAAATGTTATGTATTTTATATATTTTATTTCAGCTTTATTTAAATATAAATAACTTTTAAATAGTTTTTGTTAACAGCAGTTACCAGCGTGGGATCTTAATTAACTAGCTAATGTTAATTTGAATAGAGCAGTGTGTGGCAGCCTGAGCTACCCATAATGCTCTGCTCATGGCCGTCTTTGGAACCGGAGAGCATCACATGCTGCATTCAGACACACGTGCCACTGCTCCCATATCAGAAACTCCCTATCTGAGTTATTCAGGCCATCTGTGCCAAGAATAGTCCTGCACTGTTTATGAACATCACTGCCGCTTTGACTCACTCTGCTGGGGGAAAAATTCACTTAGCAATACAATGTTCCTCATACATGTGAGATTCCCTTTTTGGTTCTGTTTTCCATCTTTCATCATGCTTTCCAAATGCAAGTGTGTGTGTGTGTGTGTTTTGGCAGGTGTCTGGAGCGGGGTGAGCCTGCCACTGGGAGGTAAAGTAGGAAGGACCTTTGGGCTGCCAGAGCCAATCTTCCATTACGTGTAGTACAACAGAATGAGGGGGTCTGCGAGGGGATTTCGTCCTGCTTTCTGCATGTACACTACATGTACTGCACTCTCAGAATCTCAACATGTATCTTATTACTCCTAAACAGAACATATTAGTACCTTAAAGATACATATTAGTATTTTAAAAGTACGTATTTGTATACCTTTTGAAAGGGTCCCAACCCAGTGACAGTTTCTCTGTGTATAACACGATTAGATGCAGTGTCATTATTAGATTTTTAGAAAAGTCAATCTGGTTGCTAAATAAATCGAATGTGACATAACAGGGAATGCATTATGCATTATTTTTAAAGTTTAGCCTTACAAAAAAAAAATATAATAATTGTTTAGTCTATAATTACTGACCCTCAATAATTCTTAAATTGTTTAATTCCAGTTGTTAGTTGAAAAAAATAAAAATTTATTATTAATTACTAAAATAACTATAACTAAATAAACTAAAACAAATGAATAAAAACAATATAGACATTTTTTTTATTAAAACTAAAAAAAAATACTAAACTCACAACAAAACATACAAATAAAATCAAATATAAAATTGTAACCAAACTATCTATCTAAATCAATGATATTAAAATAAAACCGATATAAGATGTTGCAGAAATATATAGCAAGAAATGTCATTTGATTTCAAGCAGAAAAAAGCCAACACGTAATTAAAATGTGAATGTTTCTGTAAAGTGCATGTTATTAAAATGTATAACATGAATCCGTCTTATTTCTATATTAGTTCTTCACTCCATTCTGATATATAAGAGGAACATTTCCAATCAAGTCCTGATATTTACAGAAATATCCTGCCTCATTGGAAATATGCCAAATTACTACATGGAAATGGATCATTATGAGTGTTTTGCAGATTTCCGTTTCCTTAAGATGTACAGAAGCCACAGCTCTGTACTGTATAAAGGCTGTAAATTAATGTCATGGCCGTTTAGACTGGCCTTCAACAAATCACAGGATGGCAGACAATTAAACCATGGCTGTCGCTGTCTGTGAGCTGAATAGAGATGATCAATGAAATTCAGCTGTAGCTAAACTCATATAAGCCTTTCTGTTGTTCAATTCAATTCAAGTTTATTTGTATAGCGGTTTTTCATTTTATTTTAAAATTAGAGTTAGTAAAGATTATTGAAGTAAGTTTCACAAGAAAATCTCACATTTAATTCAGTGTTACTTGCCATTTCTAATTACAGTATTTGTGAAATTTACAAACTATTTCGGAATAAATCTGCAATTAGTTATCACAACTTAAAATTCAGCATTAGAAAAATAACTGTTCATACTTGACTTTAAATTATAAGTTCAGTTAGATTTAGTTTACTTAAATTAGATTAAGTTTAAGATTAAGTTATTTCAACAAATTTTAAGTCATAACTAATTTCAGTGTATTGCTGAAATGTTGGGGTTAGTGAATGTAACATGTCGGAAACGTGAGCATTTGTTTTATGAATGTCTCATTCCACTCAGCTGTGGAAAGTCATGTTGATTTTATTGTTAGCTTATTATTGATGAATGTACAATTTTCCCCTTTGTGGATTAGGAACTGGGCAAAATGTTTTATTCAGAGGCCCAAACTGAGTGAAAATCATGCAATTTGTTGCAATGCTGATATCTTAATGGACAAAAAGTGATATCTTTATAATACTATAGCAGACTACTTACATAAACTGCATATAAGCATGTCACTCTTATATCTCCAATAATTTGTCTTAGTAAGATAATATTTAAATGCTTAGTTTTATGATTATAATATGATTATAATATGATTCATATAATGCAATGCAATACTATGATGATGGAGAGACGTACAAAAAAATGTTCCTAAAAAGCCTGATGATTAAATTTGATATTCACACTTGAACAGGATTTTCCTAAAAAATTAAGTTATTTTGAAGTTGATTCAGTCCAGTAATTGTTAATCTTGAAATATCACTAACAACATAAAAGTTACCCTTACGTTTACTTTATAAAAATAAAGCAAAAACACACGTGAACCATGAGCTGAAGGTGGATGCTTTTACAGTTTACTAAAAAGCCTTTTACTGTACTTGCTTTAAAAAGTGTGAACCATCAATCAGTCAACAGAAGGCGTGTAGTAAATTGTGAACAGCAGGTTTTATATAGACTTTAACAGCCTTAACATTTTTCTGCATATGCAAGCACTACATTATCTTCAGAAAATATATCAATCTAGTTTAATATTCATACTTTATGTTGAGGTAGTGCTAATAAATTCCCTTCAGCAGGGCTCTGCGCACACATTGAGCAGTGTGGCACGCTGCAGGTGTTATATTCTAAATAATGTCCTTGCTTTCTTATGTCTGTGTTCATTTCCATCTCAGATTCCCTCCGGCTTTCCCTCCCTTCCTCTGCGCTGGGATCGTGGCGCTCCAGAGTGAGCAGAAATCTATTTCTGTCCCTGAGTATATTCCTCTGTTGCCAGCAGCGTGTTGTCACAGTGATGGACATCAGCCCTCAGCCAATCAACACTCACATGTTTATACCAAGAAACATGATCATTTTCCACTTACTTCATACTGCTCTAGTGAGTGAGTAAATGTGCTATAACTGTGCCTAATGGAGAGAAGTCAGTGTAAAATGGGAGTTTTGGCAGTCACACACTGAGGATGGGACCTTCACTGTTTAATCTGACCTGAAGGAGAGCAGTGGCTTTGAATGAGAACATCTGGCCAGGTGAGAGAGTTTGAACTAAACTATGATATGAACATAGTAATGTAATGGCAGGGGAATGGTGTTTCATCCTGGCATGTGGTTAGGATTGGCCTTTCGAATATCTCTCTCATAGTTTAATATTTAAGCCAACATTTTGCCCATAATTGTGCTTAACTGACCAACATTTAGCAATTCTGAGACTATTACACTCTTAAAATCAAGAGTTCTTTATTGGAATGCTTGTTCCATGAAGAGCATTTAAAGGGATAGTTCATTCTGTCATCATTTACTCACTATCAAATTAATTTCTTTCTTTTGTTGAAAACAAAAGAAGATATTTTGAAGAATCCAGTAACAATATAGTTGCTGGCCATTGACCTCCATTGAAAGAAAAACTAATTCAATGGCTACCAGCAACTGTTTGGTTACCAACATTTTTCAAAATATCTTATTTATCTATATCTAAATGATGGTTAAATGTTCATTTTTGGGTGAAATATCCCTTTAACATCCATGGAAACTTCCCATTGTTCAAAAGGTTCTTTGTAGTTGAAATGGGTTCTTTAGATTAGGGAAAAAAAGTTATTTCAAGAATGTTTAACTGAAAGGCTTTTTGGGGAACGCAAAAAGAATCTACTGTAGGATTGATTTAGGATTAAAACTTTTTATTTTTAAACATTTAGTATAAACCAAAACTGTCTGAAATCTACCAACCGCTTTGGATTTTTTGTTCATATGAATATATATATATATATATATAGCCTATATATACAGTGCTTTAAGTGGGCCGGTACGCACTTCCAAATATATATTGAGCGTACCACCACCTCTCTGTGCGCCCAGAACGTGCTTTTAGCTTTCCAGTAGGTACATTTGGACATCTGTTTTAGTAGAGGCTTTAATCCTTTGCCTTCTGCCGCTTTTCAGCGCGCCCTTCACAATGCACGCTTCCTAATTCTTCCTAGTTTGGAGTATCATGTAGCGTGTATTATTTGAATCAGTTTGGGAGTTCGGAGCGGGATCGCGAATCATTTGAGTCAGTTTGGGGATCGCAAATCATTTGAATCAGTTCGGGAGTTCGGAGCTGCTTTGCGGAACATTTGAATCAATTCGAGAGTTCGGAGCGGGTTCGCGAATCATTTGAGTCAGTTTGGGAGTTCGGAGCGGGATCGCAAATTATTTGAGTCAGTTTGGGGATCGCAAATCATTTGAATCAATTCGGGAGTTCGGAGCGGCTTCGCGGATCATTTGAATCAAGTTGAGAGTTCGTATAGGGTTCGCGAATCAATCATTTTGAATCAGTTCTGGAGATCGTAGCGGGTTTGCGAATCATTTGAGTCAGTTCGGGAGTTCAAAGCGGGTTCGCGAATCATTTGAGTCAGTTCGGGAGTTCAAAGCGGGTTCGCGAATCATTGGAGTCAGTTTGGGGATCGCGAATCATTTGAATCAGTTTGGGAGTTCGGAGTGGGATCGCGAATCATTTGAGTCAGTTCGGGAGTTTAAAGCGGAATCGCGAATCATTTGATTCAGTTTGGGGATCGCGAATTATTTGAATCAGTTCGGGAGTTCGGAGCGTGATTCATTTGAGTCATTTCGGGAGTTCGGAGCTGGTTCGCGAATCATTTGAGTCAGTTTGGAAGTTTGAATGCAGTAATGCAGTAGCTCTTTCTAAGGGTATTTTTTCAAAATCCTTTTGCACATTTTATTTATGTTCAGTAGTATTTTCTAGCTCAAGCAAATCCACAAACTAATAAAAGGATTTATTATTAAGGTTGCCTGTTGACTGCTGTATATAAAATATATAAAAATATGCTATATATTCAATATAGTTGTTGTTACCTGAGGGGAGTCTTCAAAAAAAAAAATAATAATAGTAATTTTTTTTTGCCTATAATAGAGTACCGACACCTCTTTTGGGCCACTTAAAGCACTGTATATATATATGGAGTTTATGGGTATGTTTTGATATGCATTAACTCTATCTAGACATGTTCTAATGCTTCTGATCGTGATTCTGTGTGATTCTAGTTTGTCTCACACACTTGAAGTGAAGCTCATTCATCATTAGTTTTCACTGTGAAATAGCACTTAGCATGTGTTGCCATGGTGATCAGAGAACACTGTTCATCTAACGCTGAGAAACTCAAGGCGTTTATTTTAAAACTGAAGCTTGTGACCTTCTCTAGTCGGAGAAAGAGTGGGAAGATGCACAGTTAGAACTGAAACGTACAGTTGTTGCTTTGCAGAAGTATAACGCCCCAAAATCCTGACATTTGCTCCAGACCTGTAAAACAAACCAAAATCACCATTCATAACTGGAGTCTATATGGCTTGTGCACTATACACTGAGAAACATTTGGTGTAGAAACTATTTTCATTCAGAAATTGATAAACTTCACTAATAATTACAAAGAATCTGTAAGTAATACATAAAATTCAAAATAGGATTTTCTTTTAAAAATACTACAATAATCTCTGTTTTATTTACAACTTTGAAAAATAATTTTACAGAGTACAGTAGACTGAAAACAAAAATGTGGTGTAGAAACAATTTTCACTCAGAAATTGCCATTAAATTTCAGAAATAATTTGAGAATCTTCAAGAAGTACACTGAATTAAACATTAAATGCTGATGTACTGAAACGGCATTTTCTTTTAAAACATACTACAATAATATTTGTTATTAACTTCAAAAATTACATTTTACACTGTACACTGAAAGCAAAAACTTGCACAGATTGCTTGTAAATTTCACAATTATATATATTAAAAAAACGCAAGTAGTACATTGAATTAAATGTGAAACTTTGAAATGGAAATTGTATTTTATTGTAAAACATACTCCAATAATCTTAAAGTTTTGTAATAATCTTACAACACTGAAAAATTATTTGTACAGCATAGTTTCCTGAAGTCCACAAGACTCAAATACTTTATTGACTTAATTGAATCGGCTGAAATTTTAAGTCTTTTTTAGTTAATAAATATATTCTCCATTCCACATACATAAATTAGTGAATCACATGCAACACACTTGTTTTGAGATTTAAAATTCAGTTTGTTCCTCAAATCACAAAGCTGCAGATATGGACTACTTTAACGCTGTTTTCTTCTTTAAGCACTTGGTTTCTATTAAAAGGCCATTTGAATATTCTTCAAAAAAAATTGATATTCCATATATGGAAAATATAGCAGCATACAGGTTTGGAACTACATGGAACTCACTGAATAAATAATAAAATAAAAATACAGTTTTCATTTTGGAATGAACAATCCTTTTAAATATCTTTTTTTTTCTACAGTAAATGGAGTAAAACCATAAAAATTTTGCTTTATATCAAACTTCCCACATTACCTGGTAAAGGATGCATGTGATTTTCCTGATTCCCATCTGTTGTGTGCAGTGATTGTGTGTAAGGGCCTCTAGCAGAGCATGTGATGTCACAGGTGCAGGAGGGTTACTTGAAGATGCCTGTTGGCCTGTTGAATACCCACTTATGTGAGACAAAGAACGTGAAACGCAGCAGGAATAGTCGTTTGGTTGCCATGGGAACATTTCTTATCTCTGCACAGCACATGCGTGGTGAGTGGCATTTACAGTGTAATTTCCAGATCAAGGCTATTTGCATATGGTACACGTTTAGTGCCATTATCAAACTTGTCTAATAGGAATCTGCACATACTTGATGATGATTAGTCGGTTAATCAGAGGATATTAGATTTTTCAAATATGTAAATATCATGGTATGCAAAATAAGTTATATATATAAAACAATATTTTTATTTAACAAGGATGCATTAAATTGTTCAAAAGTGACTAGTAAAGATATTCATACTGTTACATAAGATTTCTATTTCAAATAAATGCTGTTCTTCCAAATTTTCTATTCATCAAAGAATCCCGGAAAGAAATTTTTTTTCATTGTTTACACAAAAATATTAAGCAGAGAAGCTGTTTTCATCATTGATAATAAATATAAATGTTTTTAAGCAGCAGATCAGTATATTAGAATGACTTCTGAAGGATCATGTGACACTGAAGACTGGAAGAATGATAAACAATCAGGAATAAAACATTTTTAAACAAATAATTGCAGGCTTGGTGAACATTCGAAATGTCTCCAAAAACATTAAACATTTGCATAATAGTCCCAACGTTTGTCTAAGTACTGTACATGAACACCTTTGATCTTTAGCGTAACTAAAAGGCCAGTTTAACTAAAATACTTGCATAGTTAACAAGCCCAACAATGCAAACTAATGGTAAGGCAAACATAGGGGTCAATCCACTGGTTTATGACTCCCAGAACAGACTCTGACATGCACAGTATATATATATATATATATATATATATAGAGAGAGAGAGAGAGAGAGAGAGAGAGAGAGAGAGAGAGAGAGAGAGAGAGAGAGAGAGAGAGAGAGAGAGAGAGAGAGAGAGCGAGCACAAGGCACTGCAGCTTTCTGTATTCTGCATTAAGTATACTGTGGAACATCCCTGAAATGGCTGATCCTCCACAAGCACCGAAGGTCAAGTCTCTTGTGTCTATAAATATGATGGTCTGTCCCAGAGGGGGCTCCATACCGCTGCTCAGCTTTTCCACTGTCTAAGGCACAGGAGTTTGCTGACCAGTGGAAATCTCCACATTTGCATGTGATTTGATAGCGTGCAAACGTTCCTCCTCCGCTGGCTGCTCGTGTCACTATGATGCATTACTGCTTTCTGTGAAAGTAAATAAAGTGATCTCCAGGACTGCTTCTGTACAGAACATATCTGATAAACCTGATGTCTACACAGCTTTCCTGACTCAGCAAAATATCATTATTCAAGAGTGGTAGTTGCCCATGCGAAACATGCTGCACTATTGCTAGGGTGTCTCTTAAGGGTTTTACGTGAGATTTAAGCACATTTATGTGTTGTTGCTTGTGTTGATATAGCATGCTTTCCTCTTTCAATGCAAATATGGGATATGGGATTTCTCTGCCTTGTTTTATTCTCAATTGGAAGGCAATTACACAATGCAAAGTAGGATTTCTTAGCAAGTATTTTATCATGTTACTATACAAATATCAATAAATTACATTCTTAAATCAAGAAATGTACTTCTTAAGTACATGCATTTTGATTTAAGAATGTAGATATTTGTACATAACAAAAGTGAAAAATACTACGTGAGAAAAAGGCTCAAGATTTGAAGGATCATTCATATTTTTAGCTTAAAATCACTCAATTTTAATATTGTGTTTCAGAAAAATAATTGTGCTTCAAAATTAAGTGGGTTTTCCAAAATGATGTAACCGTATGAATTGTGTTTAACCTTAAAAAACCTAAAAGATAAAAATTTTCCAATGGGGTCTGAAAAATAAACCTAATTCAAATGGAAAGCAAACATTTTTCTTACCCAACTGGAATATATTTCCCCCCTTGATTTAACATTAAACTAATTTTTCAGAAAACATCATTTAATATTTTATGTAATACGTGCTTCTCAATAAATGCATCTTGATTTAAGAATGAGATATTTGTACTGGAAAACAAGACAAATTAACTGAGGATTTAACTTTTTTTTCCTTTCCTTTTTTGTAATGTAAATCAATTATAAAGATGCAAAATGTGGGGAATCAAAATAAGTTGCTTGCTAAAATATAATACTTAGGTTTTGGAGTTTGATCAAATCACCAGCACTGAGCAAAATGAGCAATAGTGATAGTGACACTGGCTTTTGTAAAAGGACTCTAATGTTACTTAACTACAACACAAAGACCGAATCTGTAGTGTATTATGTTATCTGACCCCCTCCGCTCCTCTAATGCAGAACACAGTTGTCTTCCCCCACTGTAACTTAAGATGATAGTCACAGCAGGTCAAATATTTTTAGTGGTGTAAATTGAATTGTGCTGAAAGTTCAAGGTTACAGACCAATCGAGAAGTAGTGAGGATTTACCACCCTGAGCGGGGCTTGATTTATGTATACAGTATGTATATTTCTACCATAATTTACAAATATTTAAAGACGGAGCTACTGTGAGCTCTGGGATTGTTAATCGATGGTATATGCAAATTTTTAAAATAATAATTAAACAGCTTAATTCCTGGTGAAAAACGACATGACCAATGATTCTGGAAAGAAATCTCCATCGATCAGATAATTACGACAAGCAAATCACAGCAAAAGATATGTCCACTTCCATGAAGAACTGAATGACAAGCTCTCAAATCACAAAAACAAAACAAAATCTATAATACATTGTTTTAATATAAAATCAACATCTTTAAATCCATTATTTTATATTTCACCATTATTTGTTTTTTATTCCGTCATTTGCAATGCTTTATGGGATCGTATTTCTTCTCCTTATTACAGCCAAATTTTCAGACAATTTTTGCCTCACATTAAAGTTTATGTTGTGGATCTCCTCGTTGGATTGATTCGTGGCTTATAACTCAAACGAAGACTTTTAAAAATTTCCTATGGGAAAAATGAGTAGGAAAAATAATCCTGAAACCAATGCTGCTGAAAAACTTTGTTCAGTAATAATGTGCATCACTGAATGTTATGACTTTATGGTGCTTTTAAGATGCTGCTGATTTATCACAGTCACGAGCTACATGACTAATATGTCATCTATCAGGACTTTCAATCCCAGTTTTATGTAGTGCTGTATTTATATTAGCATTCTACTTACTATTTCTGCTATATTTTGCAATTCTTTACATATCTTGAATCTTTTGCTTCAGTGCAGTTTAGGATTAATGCTTTATTCTATGCTAAACCTTCTTGATTCCAGTTCCTTTTCAAGCAGCATGGCCATTCACTACTTCTTGCGCTGATGCTAAAGTGGCCTCAAATGTGGGCCGTTGCATAACCCTTCACTGGGCCCCTTTTCTATTTTTGTTCCTGGATACGCGTCTCAGTGAGGTATTTTCTGTGGTGACTCGCTTACATCTGTAGCTCTTCTAATGTACTCTCATTGAGCAAGACATGGTTGACTGTTGAGACTAATTCCTGCACATTTGTCTTTTCTTGAAGGTGATGTACATTAATACTGGAAGCAGGAATTATGAGAACATCTGCATTTGACTGGAGACATCGGAAAAGGCTGAATTTGGACACCAGGTTTGTGGATTGATGGCAATCACTGTTGTTGTACGTCTTACTCGGACTCAAAAGCATAGGGCTCGTCAAAGTCAGTCCTTGACTGCTCTGCTTTTTTGAAGCATGATAAGCTCTTTTATACATTTTGTTCCTGCTGTAGTTTTAGGACACAACACTGCTGTATTTCATGAGAAGCTAGGCATCCTGCTGGGAAGTGATGCCAAGGGGGGCTGATATATGACGTAATGACATTCTCTTGAGTCTGGTCATATTTTCCCGCCTTTGGCTTTGACATGTTGTGCCAGTTGTTGTTGTTGTAGATGCATTAATGCAGATGCATATCTGATCATCTAAAGGATGATTGAAGGTCAAACTTGGACACTTGCAGACTCTCGCTGCTGTTCTAAAATGATGAAATAGCATCAAGTTACAGATTTCATGCGATTATTGACTCGTCTCTGAATACTGACACATTTAACTTATCAGCCCAATTTTTAAAGGTGCTTTTAGCCTCTGGCAGATTTATCCACCATATCTCTCCTCCAATGTGTTGAGGACAATGCAGGATTGAGATTGACCTTGAAAAAAGCACAATGATCGCTGTGTTTTATCATTCCTACATCAGCTCTCTCCTCTGCTCACTATCTTCTGACAGACAGGCTGTTTAGACACTAACTTGACCCGTGGGAAACATTTGACTTCATTGTAGACCATGTCAAGATTCGGTTTTAGACTTTATAGCGTGGCGGAGCTTGATATTTCTTCTCTGATTGCTTGCAGAGTTTGAATGTCCTAGTTAAGAGGTTTGAACCAGATAACCTTATGTAACCTCATTATACAA
This sequence comes from Carassius gibelio, assembly GCF_023724105.1. NCBI lineage: Eukaryota > Metazoa > Chordata > Actinopteri > Cypriniformes > Cyprinidae > Carassius > Carassius gibelio. The sequence continues at coordinate 24,839,921 of NC_068387.1, forward strand.
ACTCTGATGTATGCAGATGGTAATTATTTTTGCACATCTTTTCAAAGAGTGTAGGCAGAGGTGGTGTAAGTAGGAATATTGTCTGTTTAATATTGTGTCACTATACCTGTTGACTTATTTGACCAATACAATTTAAACTTTTAATAATTTGGTCAGAAATTTGTATTGCATAATGGATGAAGATTAATTGTTTTATTTGTTGGTTCATTTACTAGTCTTTAGTCTTTAGTCTTCACTGCCAGATTATTAATCTTCTACAATATATCTTCTGAATCTCAAACACTTGGATCCATCATTACATCAAACATTTTAAAACTGATTTCATAGCACTTTTTCCCTAGCCAGTATGAAATCATTCAGAAGAATTTGTTTTGTAACTTTTTTTTATGCACTAAATGAATGGCATATTGCATGGTGCCTTATTGCTTTTCTGAAGATGAAATAAGATTCAATAACTTGGGGTCAATAAGTTATTTCAATGTTTTTGAATAAAGTCTTAAATGCTCACCAAGGATGCTTTTACTTAATCATAAACACAATAAAACTGAAATATTATTACAATTTAAAATAACCTGATCTATTTTAAAATATTTAAAAATGTGATTTATTCCGGTCATGGCAAAATTAATTTTTAGCATCATTAGTCCAGTCTTCAGTCTCACATGATCTTTCAGAAATCATTGTAATATGCCAATCTGGTGCTCAAGAAACTTTTTTAAAATTATTATTATTATTATTATTATTATTATTATCAATGTTGGAAACTGTTGTGCTACTTAATATTTTTGTGAAAATTATAAAAAGAAATTTCAGGATTATTTGATGAATAGAAAGTTAAAAAGAACAAGATTTATTTGAAATATAAGTGTTTTGTAACATTATAAATGTATTACTGTCACTATTTTAATAAATGTAATGCATCCTTGCTGAATAAAAGTATTAGTTTCTTTCAAAACAATTTACTGACCTCAAACTTTAGAATGGTAGTCTATATTATTCAGTCAATCTTCATTCATATTTCAGGATTAGCGCTTTGTTATCTTAGTTTTTGTAATGTTTTTATTTCAAATGCAAGTTTCCTTTGAATAGAAAAAACAACATTCCAAATACAGATTAAAGTGCAGAATGATTGATGGTGTCACAGAGCCAAATTACATTATGCCCACCTGTGTATTGTTGTACTTGTAGTTTGGTTAATTCTCTAATGGAGGAATTCCTGACCTTACAGTTTGAGACGACCTTCACATCAATCACAAACCTCAGAAAGATAGAGATGATGCTGGCAGACTGCCTTCAGAAACACTCTACTCAGGGCATGGTGAGTTTATGGGCCAATTTGGCTTGAAAATGACTTTTGTACTTAACTGTACCAGCATTTTATTAATCTTCAAGTTATTTTTCACTATACTGAAAACATTTGAATTTATTTACTGAAAACGTGTGTTTTTTTTTCTTCTGTTTGCAGACAATTTGGAAGTGGTGCCCAAAAATGCATATAGAGATGGAAACCATTTTTAAACAACTTGACTGAACATGCTCTTAAACGTATGGATATTATTATTTCACCATTTTGAAAATGATGCTGTTGGACTGACTGCTGTACAATCACAGCGAACTCTTTAAAGCACTGAAGGATTATTAATCCACATTAAAAAAGGAACTTCATCGAAGCAAGATGATGTTCATTGTGTTAAAACTAAAGGTAATGCAGCAACTGTAGATAGCAAATCCTTATCATGGAGGCTGTTAAAACCTCAGATGAAGCGCAATGTCTCAAACAGATTATCAGTTTCAAAGATGACGAAAAACATGTGCCATCTGAGATGACCCAAAGAGGCCAATCCTCTGGCTCAGAGGACAAAATAACACTTGTGGAGCAACCCCAGACCCCAGCTGTAAGTCCATCTCCTGGTGTGGAGTCACAGGTCCTTGCTTCAGAAAATATTCTTACCTCAAAATCTAGAGAACAGTGTCACATCCAGCTCAGGAGGAAGAACATTCCTCTCCCAAACAAACGATATCTTCAATCGGAACATGAGCTGCTGTCAGAGGGCCTCCTCAAAAAGGAGCAGAAGTTGGTTAAGACTGGGAAGTATGTATGCCAGTATTGTGGGAGAGCTTGTGCCAAACCCAGTGTACTAAAGAAGCACATCCGTTCTCATACTGGCGAACGACCATATCCGTGTATTCCTTGCGGTTTCTCATTTAAAACTAAGAGCAACCTGTACAAACACAGAAAATCTCACACCCATGTAGTAAAAGCAGGACTGGTTTCATTTTCAGAACAAGACAGCAAGCATATTGATGAAGAGTTGGTGGTAGCAGAAGGTGAAATGCATTCTGATGCTGAGGAGAGCAGTGACACTGATGAAGAAGTTGTGGAGGACTTGCCCTCACATACCACAAGCCATATCAAAGAAACAGAGGGTTTTGTGCAAGAAAAAGGGGGTATATTAGCAAAAAAGGAAGCCGATGTTTCTGCTCAACCTTCACTCAAAAAGGAAACGGGCTCATCAGGAAAAGTATCTTTATGGCAATTCCGGGAAATGATGGCACCTGCTGCTATTGCTCAGGTGGACCAGATGGTTGAGTTTTCTACCACCAAGCAAAGACTGGCACTTCGTCTTTCGGAGAAGAAACATCAAGACTCTGACCAGTCTCTTTCTCTGCCCAGTTCATACAGTAAAGGCAGCACTGATTCTGGATACTTCTCGCGTTCTGAGAGTGCTGAGCAACAGTTGAACCAGTCGAACGCAAGTGCCAAATCATATCAAGAAATTATGTTCGGGAAATGTTATAGGCCAACAACCAGGCCAAAGCAGTCAATCACTGTACAAACCTGCATGACAGACATAAATGAAGCCACATCTAGCTTCATGATTACACTGAACAAAGGCATAATTCCCGTTGACGCAGACTCCTCCATTCACAGAAGCAAGAAAGACATAGTCCGATCAATAAAAATTCATTCAGAGTCCTTCCAAGAGGAAGGTTACCAAGAATGTCAAATCCATAGCGCTGACCTTCTGGAAACCGCTTCAGAGAGTAGTGTATTCTTGCGCAGTAATTCTCTTCCAACCTCATCTAATTCGAATCTGAATACACCACAAGGGCTAAGAAGCAGTAACTCATTTGATGAGAGAATGACAGGTGCTGATGTTCCCTACCGGGGCACAATGGGTATGAGAAGACTAATGCGGCAAGCTGCGTTTGAGCACTCAGCTAACGAAGGACACACAGAATCAGACTGCTACTCTCATCTGGCCTGTAGCTTAAAATCAGACTTAAAAATTCACAGTGTAGATGATTCCAAATTGGGTGCTGAAAATTATCAAGAAACTGAGTCGTGTTCCAGTTTTCCAAGCCATTTATCAGAAATTTCCACAAGGAAACGAAGAAAAGACAAAAATGTCTTGGAGGAAGATGACTTTCATGTGCAAGACAAGCCTTCTGGATACTCCGAGGACACTGAGACAAAGCCAACTACTTTAGATACTGCCTTTTCTGACACTGAGAGAAGGACGGGCAGCAATGTTATCTCTGTCATACAGCACACAAATTCACTAAACTGGCTAAACTCTTCAGAAAAATCAGTTGATGTTAAATTACACCCCTTAGACAAAATCGCCATTTACCCATTCATGGAAAAGGAACACAGCATGGAGGGTCACAGAACAGAAGGAGCAGACTGGCAACAGGGATGCAGTGGTTTCCGTCACCAAAAGCTTCACATGACTAAGCAGCCAACATCTCAGTCTACTATCCAAGTTCCAGAGATCAGAGTAACCGTGGAGCCTGACAGACCGGAAAAACTTCCGGAAGTAGGGGTCAAGCAAAGGGAAAAGCATACTGAAGAGTTCCAGTGGCCACAGAGGAGTGAGACCCTATCGCAGTTTCCAATGGAAAAACTACCACCCAAAAAGAAACGTTTGAGATTAGCAGAGATGGAATGTTCTTCTGGGGAATCTAGTTTTGAATCCGCTTGCACAAGTCTTTCCAGAAGCCCAAGTCAAGATAGCAATTTGTCTCACAGCTCAAGTTTTTCCCAGTCCCTCGATAGAGAGGAAAACATTAACCTTGTGTCTCAATCCAACCCAGATGAGTTTAATAAGCCTTTGGAGTTCTTATCTGTACCAGGAATTTCAAAGAGTCATCACCGAGAGATGAGACGTTCTGCTTCAGAGCAGACACCTTATAATTTACTTTCAGAGGTTCCAGAATTTCGAAGCAAGTCTTTTGATTATGGTAGTCTTTCTCCATCTACATCTCGGCAAGAGGAGGTTAAAGAGCGTAGAAGGGCCTTCTTGATTAGGCAGGCATCATTAAGTGGTGAACCTGAGATGCAAGGCGGCACAGTCTCAGATGAAATGAGCAAGAGAACAACCTCTCCAAGCAAACTGTTTTCACCTGAGGGATCCATTGAGAAAATTAGGTACACTTTGATTTCTGGTGGTCCTTCTCCCCAACTCAAACAATATAGCCCAGTCCAATCCTCAACTCAGTATGCTAAACCCAATGTTTGCAATGTTTATGATATGGATAGCATAATGCTTTTTATTAAGAAAGAACCTGAAGAATCCAGGGTAACTGAATCTTATATTAGCTTAAGAAAACCCCAAGAAGATTGCTCCCAGAGTTTAGGCAATGTTTTGTCAACGATAGCAGTTCTTTCGCAAGCTCAGCAAGCATTAGCCAGTCAAAGTACATCCAGTTTGCCAGTTCCTGTAAGAATTCAGATGCAAGTACCATCTTACGGGAACGTAACATATACTAGTATATCTCATATTCTGGATTCTCAAATACAGAATCCTATCTCTTACATAGATCAAGCCTCCTGTCAAAGTCTTGCCATTGTCACGGCACAAAATAACGTAGGTTGTGAACTATCTCCAATATCAGGGCACCCTAGCCGACTACTGCGCAGCCCTCAGGCATCACCAGCAAAGCTAAAAACAGGGATACCTCTATCATTAACCTCCAAAACCATCTCAACTACAGAGGCTCCCAGTGGTGGAGCAAACAAACGCATGCTCTCACCTGCAAGTAGCACTGAACTTTTAACTGAAGTGAAGCAGCAGAAACGAGTCAAAGACGAGAAAATGTATGGACAGATTGTTGAAGAGCTTAGTGCTGTGGAGCTAGGAAATCTTGAAGCTGAAAAAGAAAGTCCCAAGAAAGCTTTTAAATCAGAAAGCACTTCAGAGCTATTTAAGCCCACTGAGGAGGTAGATATGGATGAGCCCAGCCGAGACTTTTACAGCAATCCAGAGTCATCTTCTGCCAGATTTCCTCAAGATGCTGCTATAATGGAGCAAAAACCAACACCTGAACACATAATGGCTAGTAATCATCCTGGTTCTAGTATAGGTGCAGTGCCCTCGGCAATCACTGGTGCTTTACTGTTCTCCAAGTTTCCAGGTCTTCACACTACTACTTGTGTGAGCTGGTGCTATCTCAACTCCACTAAGCCAAATAGCACCCAAACAGCTGCAAATATCTCAGAGTATGCCTCATGGTTTGTGAAATGCCATAACCCTAACCCACTGGATCTTAGCACTGGGATGGTTCTTGCTCTTTTCCGATCCAAACAGAGCAGGCAGAATGCTATTTATTCAATCGCTAGCATGTTTCAACCAGGACTACTTGTGACCTCCACCCCCTGGAGACCGAAACAAGAACAGGTATGTTATCTGTTGTTGGTTTTTGCTGATTTGCCTATTGCTGCTGTGCTATATGCACCTGTATGTTGATGCCAATGTTATTTAGCCATCTGTTGCATAAGGTCTGTTGTATTATTGCAGGTTACACTGGACTACAGAGAGGAAGATACAAAACAGGCCGTGAGGCTAAGAGACATTAGCCAGAGGTGCAAATCTTTACGAGAGGATGCTGCATCCACTATACGGCAAGTAGAACCAGTGCGTGTGAAGATTTTTGAAGGAGGGTATGTATATGTACTTTTTGATAATGCTGATGTTCATATGTGACTGTAGCAATGCATCATAATGGAATGTTCTGGTTGTTTATTTCTATCAGTTATAAGTCCAATGAGGAATATGTGTACGTGAGAGGACGTGGTCGGGGAAAGTATATATGTGAAGAGTGTGGCATTCGTTGTAAGAAGCCAAGCATGCTCAAGAAACACATACGGACGCACACAGATGTGAGACCCTACATCTGCAAGTGCTGCAACTTTGCTTTCAAAACTAAAGGTTGGTTTTATCATATTTACCTTCACGCATGATTACAAAAGATTGGGATAGAAAATAACCCCTATGTTTTTTAGGGAATCTCACCAAGCATATGAAGTCAAAAGCTCACATGAAAAAATGCCTTGAACTTGGAGTTTCACCCACAGCCATGGACAATACAGAGGACACTGGTAGGAACATTACTAATTATGCAACACTGGGCAGTAACATAGCTAATACAAGTAGTAAGGCGTTAAGTGTAACTACATTTATTAGTAGCAAGGTGTTAGCATCCCTATATACAGTATTTAAAAAATGTGTAGGAAATAATTTACTAAATCATTTATTATCATATATTAAGTAAATGCTCTTCATTAAAGGTGGGGTGAAATGCTCGTTTTCACTCAATATTAGAACAATACACTAATTACATTTTTTTCTCTTTTTTACTGCCTGTGTAGATGACACGCAGAAGTCCTTAGGCATCATGCCAGTGGAAACAACTGTTAAACATCAGTTCTCAGATGTGGAAGATTCTGATGGCGTTGATGAGGATGAACAAGATGATGATGAAGATGATGAATGTGATGGTGATTCTACACCAAAAACATTGTCCAGAAGCACAAGTCCTCAGTCCTATGCAGTCAACAAGCTATGTCTGTCTGGCTGTCTCCCTAAACACTTTGACCCAAGCCGTAATCAACCCAAGGAACAGCTTGGAGTTTCTTCTCCCAGTACTGATGATGATCTGACCTTTGAGCAGTCAAGTAGTTCCTCTGAGCCTTGCCCACCTCAGCTGCTGACGCCTTGCTGGGATTCACCTCGCCAGAGGTACATGTCCCCAAAAGGAGATCTCTCACCACAACATCACCTTTTGTCAAGCCGTGATTCATCTCCTTTACGAGCCATATCTCCAAGGAGAGATCTGAGCATCAGAGGGAATTTTTCACCTATCCGGCAGCTGTCACCTGTAAGACCTACAGGTTTGTACCCATCGAGGCAACGAGCGCAGTCTCCATTGGGTCGACAAAAAGGGGTGCTCAGGGCCGTGTCCCCACGGAGGGGGTCTTATCAGCACAGGACCCTCATGGATCAGGGAAGGAGTGTGAGATTTCAAGCTACTCCCTTTCGACCAGTCATCGGAGTGCGCTTAGACACCGCTATGGTATGCTTTTAAATGTACATTTATGCATTTTGTTGATGCTTTTATCCAATGCGACACATAATGCATTCAAGGTACACAATCAAGTCTTGCTTTCCCTTGGAATTTAACCCATGACCTTGGCATTGCTCTACTGATACTGATTGAGCTACAGGAAGGCACATTGCATTTTATCCATTGCTTTTGGAGACAAAAGTGTACCTCATCAATTGTAAAATATTAACGCCATGGTCATTATACGCATTCTTTGTATAGAATGAAATCTGCATAAAGAATATAAAGCCAGAATTTTAGGATAAAATATTGCTATGCAGCCAATTTCGGTGCCAAGCCTTAATGGCATGATAGTATAAACCAAGTCTGATGACTTTATTTAATTATCTGAGAATAGTTTACATACCACAATTCAGTCAGCATCAAGAACAACATTGATTTTTCTTTCAGGATCAAGGGGATACTCCTCAGAATCTGTATGTTCCTGACGGCCTATGCAGCAGACAAGATCTGTCCACAACCCTGCAGCCAGACATCTTCAGCCATTTGCCTTTGCACTCTCAAGGACAGGTGCCAACACCTGTTCCGATGAACCCTATTGGGGGGATAAGAATTCCCACCATATCAACTTCTGGTGCTGCTGGGGAGAGAAATGTGCTCCCATCAATTCCACAGGGGAACATATTAGAAACAGCAAGTTCCGGCCAGACCTCAGCCTCTGTCCCAGATCCTGGAGTGGCCTGCAGAGGAGAAATAGCAACCTCTTCTACTGGCCTTCCTAGCAAAGACGATAAGAAGGAGGAGAGCGTCTACATCTGTGTAAAAGCTATTGCATCCCTCAGTATCACATCTAAAGATGCAGCTGAGAAACTGCCTAAAAGCTGACTTTGTAAGCACTATATAATCGCATTCAGAAGGAAATCTTAAATTCAAGCTCAGACCAGAAACATATTTTATGCACTTATTCAGTGGTTGCATTCAACATACATTACGTGGGTTCTTGTGTTGCACTGGCGGTAGCAAACTTCTGTACTCAAGGGGGCGATAGAGTTACCTTTAAGTGTCTTTGCCATTAACCCGGATGTGTTATTATTCAGGTAGCTGCTGTAAACATGCCAAGTTTAACAAACTTTAACTAACTTGCTCAGTAGTTGAACCTTAGCGCCCCCTTGCAGTCTGAGATTGCGGAAGGCAAAGATGCACTAAATCAAACTTGCTTAGATGTGTTTTTGTCGTCTAACCAAGGAGTTTTGGAAACATAGGCAGAAACGTTATACATAGAATATGCAAAACATTTGGCATTTATGGTCAATGCATATGCCATATTCTCCTGCCATATCAGTTACAACTATGAACATGTACAAGCTGCATATATGCAACAATACATGCAAGAAAATTATATCAATATTTCGTGAAAACTATAATTCTGAGTTTCACAGGACTGAAAGTGCATCATTAAGTCTCAATTATAATACAAAATACCAGTCGCCGTTCTTACTGAAATCGTCTTTGACTTTTGCTTGTGCCTTTTAAGAAGATGTTTGCATATCCGTTGATGAGAGAAGGTCATTCGATGTACCCTGTTCATGCACTTAACAATAGTGGTGGTCATTAAGTTGGACTAATATGAAGTACTGTGGTTGCTTTTTGAGATTGCAATTATTATTTACGTTAAAGTTTGCATTAATCTGTGCTATGACATTGCATTGTATGCTGTTGTATATTTTTGCTGGCACCTTTATAACTTAATTGCATTATGTGCGTTCAAGATTATGAACCCAAATTTGTTGATAAATTCTTTAAACAGTTTAAACCTTCTCCACCGTATAGTATTTTTCTATTGTATCATACCTCGCCTCCTTTATTTAACTTTTAGATTTTTCTGCACTTAAGCAAATAAATGTCATTAGAAGGCATTTTTAATAGAATAGATCTGCATATAACATCATATTATTAAATAAAAAGTGGTAAGTATTGTGCATTAAGATGACTATTCGAAGCACTTTCTAGCGAGCTGATAGACTGAATGCCGTGTCATCAATATTGAAGCTCTTTTAAATGAATTTTCATTGAATTAATCATATGGCACAACATTCCAGTCACTGTTAAGTCAATTATATGTGCACTTACACATACGTGTTCATACACACATATACGCACATACATATTTACACAAATACACACATCGCTATCCTGTACTGTAATTACGTTTGAAGAGTGGCTTGTGTTGAAGTAAACAAAAATGAATTGTATATATGAAGGGATAGTTGCTTTTTCAGGTTTTTCTCGCCATCAGATGAAAGGGTCTTGTCTGGTGAACCTGTCTGATTGTTTGAATGTATGAATTTTTAGCTTAAGTCATTTTAAATGTCTTTAAAGAAGGTATAAGTGCTATCTCATATTAAACATACGTATATCATATGAAGTAGCAGGCAGTTTATTGTATTTATATTAATAGTCTGAGTATTTAAAAATGCTGAGATGGTGAAGTTAAACTGAGTTTATACTGAAGGAACTTTCATATCATGTTTACAGTATTACATATTAAAGATTTTGAGGTATCTAGTTTGAATTTATGGCATTTTAGAAATGACAACTGTTATTTATCTTATGGACTGATCATCATTTATAGAAGTTCATGAATATTTCTTTTGTTTTGCCCATAAAGGCAGCTGATTTCTTCTTATTTAATTGTTTGTTTTTGTTTTACTCTGATTACAAGATGTCCTTTAGAAAAAGAAAAAAATAAATAAATTAAAGTTCTATTATAAAAACTTGTCGACAGTGTTCTTATCTCAAAATTATATATGCATATTAATAATAAACAAACCAGAGAAATAAGTAAATATATTTTCATCGCTAATGTTTTTAAAAATGCAGATTTTATTTTGTACTTCTTTACCATATACTTTAGCACATTCTCATATACTTTTTTGCAATATTTTATATAAGAAATTCTATAATAAGCATAATTCTGTTAAAAGTTTAATTGGATATTTAATATTTGTAATGAAACATACATCTACAGTAATACACAAGACAGTAATGTTTCATTAAAAAAGCATTACAAGGCAAGTCATTGATTATTTTAAAGAATAAGTCAAATGAAAATGTAGATTATTATTGTGCAAAATATTTACAAACACTTATTTTTGCCTCTCACAGTGTTTCATTCACAGTAAAGTAAAAAATATAAAAAAAACCTGGATGGAAGGCATGCGATCATGCAGTTTGATTATATGAAAAATTCACTTTTCTTTACATTTGCATTCTTTTGTGTGCTATTTTTAAGCTGGTCACTGATGTGTTAAATAGCCCAGCCTTCTGCAGAGGATTTCAAAGATCGCAGCCATACACAAAATCATGGTGATAATGGTGAAAATGTACATTGCACTGAGGAAGATGGTCTTTTCAAAGTGCTCAGGTACCATACACTTGGTGAAGTTGAATGTCTTGTCCAGTGAACTGGCATCACAGAAGTACAGCGAATGAACCAGGAACCCAAAGAGACGGCTCTGGAGCCAGAATGCAGCCACCTCCAGGACGATCCGTAGCAGTACAGAAATGATGTAGAACACTGTGTATGTTGGTCGTTCCAGAATATCCTCTTGGTCTATGTTTTTATATGCCGCATACAGATGGAATACGGCCCCTGGAACAAGAACCGTCACTAGCTGCAGGGCCCAAAATACCTGCAAAAACAAAAAAGTTTTCCCCTATTAATATTTCGTAAGCAAGGGCTATTTTTGTAACTAGCAATAAAAAAATAAATAGATTCTTTTAAAATGTTTATTTTTCAAATCTTAACTTAAACTTAAACTTTTACATGTGTCATGATTTCCATAAAAATCTTAGAAGTGAAAAAGTCAAAGTGACGAGTGGCTAAGTATATGTTAAAGCTGCAGTCGGTAACTTTTGACGCTCTAGCGGTTAATAAACAGAACTGTTGCGTCTTGCGGAAGAACATCGTAGCCGGAACTACTTCTCTCTGTTTATGTCTATGAAGAATCACAAAGGTACTGGGTTACTCCGCCGCGGTACCCCCGAAGCAATCTAAAATAGTCCGAATATAAACACTTATTATAGGTGCACCCTAGTGATTCAGGACAAGCTGAAAACACAGTTTGGAAAATGGATTCATGTTGTACTCGCTTACTATATACATTTTTCTACATTTTGAACACAAACAAAAAGTTACGGACCACAGCTCTGATTGGTTGTTTCTTACCGGGAGCGGTCTGTAACTGCAAATGGAAATAAGACCACTGGGAGGAGCCAGAGGAGATTGATTTTTTTCACAGATTATCCGTCTCATATTCTACTGTCAGGACATAATGACAGGTTTAACAAATATGTAAAAAATATATTTTTACAAAAGTTACCTACTGAAGCTTTATTTTTTTTAGGTATTTAATTGGTTTTCAACATTTAGTTTAAAATAAAACAATAATAAGATTGTACAAATAATTGAGGCCAATAGAAAATATGAATTATAAAATTACAACATTTAAACTGTATCTTTAGTTCTTATAAAAAACTTGTAAAATCTCACACTCAGTTAAAGCTTTCCATTTGTATTACTTAACTTAAGATGTTTTTGCAACTTTACCTGCGGCGTTACAGGTCTGAACTGATTGTAACAGAAGAGGTTGAGCTCCCTCCTGTCGGGGTCACAGCTGAAATGAAGGGCCTCATTCCCGTAAACAGCAAATCCCAGAACGCCCAGGAAAAACATGCGCACGGAGCCGAAAAACAGGGTGTGGAACTGACCAATCACAGTCGGAGGCCGGAGCTAGAAAAAAGAATATGAATCAAACAAGATAAAACAAAATAGGTACGTCAGAACATACATAAAACAATATTATTTAAAGCAAACGCATACATTTTTAATCCTCAAAATATACGTTTCAAAGAATCATAAAACAAATTTATATATATATATATATATATATATACATATATATATATATTACCTGATCTGGGGTCGATTTAATGCATTTGTTTGTGTACATTTTTAATGACACATAATAAAAAGGAAGAGAAGTCTCTGATTATCCACATATACACATATATTAAATATACCAGTTGCATAGATTATAATTTCAATAAAATCAATGAGTTTGTAAAAGTAGTTTTTATTTATGTTTATAGCATTTACAGAGTTTTGACCAGCAGACGTTACTAGCGTTTAAATAAAAAAGTACATCGAAATGCACAAAACTACAGTACAGTTGCTTTATGACCACCATCAAACCTAACTGGTAAAAACAGATGATCACTAAAATGTTATAAAAATATCTGTTGACAAGTTTGTCACTAGAATGAAGCATCCATTAAAACAAAATATATAAAAATGCAGAAAACCTAATAATGTGATTCTTGATTTTGCCACAAAAATAATGAAACATCCGGAGGAAATTAATAAAATAAAAACGAAACGGACACACACTGTCTTACTTACACATCCCTCATAGAAGTTCTTGATGTAGTTTAAGGACATGATAATTTCTTTTTTTCTTTAAGTTGGATTACTCTGTAAGGCCTGGCCTTCATTTCAGACCTGTTGCCTTCTGCTCAAACACTGCTGCTCCTGTTGACCTGTGCTGCATATTTCCCTTTCACCTGCTCTACCTTCCTCCATTTACCCACGATGTACAGAGAGACAACAAAAAGGAAAAAACAAAAGGACTGGACATGTGGTTCACACATTATCCCCATTAAACTACATCAGCAGAAAAAAACATTGATGGCATTTGAGGCATAAAGGGGCAACAAAACAACAACAAAAACAACAAACGTAAGGCTTAAAGGGAAATGAAAGAAACAACTTAAACATAGGAATAAAAACAAATGCAGCAGCTAATGTTTTCAAAACAAGCTTGAGAATGTTTTTAAAACAGGCCTATCATTTATGCCTCTTCTGAAGCTGCATGCATGTGCACACATGCATGTTTAAATACAGTTATTTTTGCATGTAGCATTTTCAAGTTCAGTGGAAACGCAATAAACAAACAAAAAATAAATATATATTGAATTTAATTCTATTTTGTAAACTTACCAGCCTGAGCCCAAGTGGACAGTTTGTCCTCATTTAATCAGGCATAAAGCAAGACCTCATGGGAAGCAATTGTCTGTCTCTGCGTGGTCAAATCTGATGAAATCACTAATGGAAGATCAGCATTTCCCGTGTGGCTTTCATACACGATCCAGTGCAATTCCATGCAAACTGAGGGTCAAACTGTGCGATCCTGAAAACATGCTGCTCTGAGAGCCGATCTCTGCCGATAGAGCCTTTTCACACTGAGATTAATGTAGGCTTGGTCAGAATATCTGTGCTGCTCAGACTCAGAGCATTGGTTAGAGCTGCAGTGGACTGTATAATGAACAAGTTTTTAAGGAGATGTTGGAGTTTTTTGCTAACTGTGCATGCATACTTTCCAAATTATTTGGAAAGACTTTTTAAATTGTTACTTTACTTTAAAATGTTACATTATTTCATCATAATTAAGCACAATAATTTTTTTAATCAGCATCAACTAAATGTATAATACCAAACCATGCTGCCTGATTCTTTTTATACAGTGTTTATAATATTATTATATGTTTTTTCATGAGAATTTGATTTTATTACATGACAGTAATGGAAAATGGTAAGAAAATATGCTTGTCATGCAACAAATCCCACAACACACAAAAAAAATCAATCAATCAATAAACAAATAAATATATAAACCTTATGTAAACACTAGGTAAATTTCTTACCGTAAATACTGTATATAAAAACTTTAATTTTTGATCAGTAAAAAGCATTGCTAAGAATTCATTTGGACAAATTTAAAGGTGATTTTCTCAATATTCTAGATTTTTAAATAGTTGTACCTTGGCCAAATTTTGTCCAATCACAACAAACCATACATCAGTGGAAACCTTATCTATCCAGCTTTCAGACGATCTCACTTTAGAAATCTCAATTTTGAAAAATTTACACATATGACCGGTTTGTTGTCCAGGTCATATATATATATAAATATAATGAATTGAAATATGACATGATCTTGACATTTCATGAGATTCGCAATTGCATATTATAATCTAATTTATGATCAGCATAAATTTTTAGTTCTAATGAAATATATAATACTGTAGTTGTCAGTATATCAGTGCAAGAGGAATGAAACACATTCAAATTCATGAAGGTTCAGTGTAGCTCAACTGGAAGACAGAACAAAATTTATTAAAATTAAAATTACTAACTGGAAAACTAAAACTGAAACTAAACTAAAAATAAAACTGAAATAAAAATAAATGAAACCCAAAGAAAGAAATCAAACCCTTTCTGTCATTTGAAAAAAGTCTGAATTCTGTTAATAAAAATAAACAAACTGAAATAAATTTAAAATGATTTAGGTGAAAAACTTAAAACTAAACATAAATTAGGAATGTTGCTTAAGTTTAAGCTGAAGCACTACAATTTCTAAATGGAAATGTATAAAAACTAAAACTAAACTATAACTGAATTTAAATTAAATGAAACCTATAAACAGTCATATATAACATAAAAGCCAATTCAATCTATTAATACAACATATGTACATAGTACATAAGAAATAATAAAAACAAACAAATAAAAACATCACTAAGCAGATTGCTGTATGTCTGCTGTTGAGATGTTGGTTTGTCTTTCAGATGGCAAAGAAGATGAAAAAGTTAGAGAAGGAGGCAACGGCCTGGAAATCCCGTTTTGATGGCTGTAATAAAGCTTTCATTGATATGGTTTAGATGTAAGTAGCTCAGTTCATATCCCATATATCAATATTGTAGGATATAGTGAACTATCAGGTACTCCAAATAACCTTTTAATTCTTAAAAGAACCCTTTTTTAACCATTTATTAATCTAAAGAAATTTTTCCACTGTAAAAAAAAAAAAAACTTTTGTGCAACGGAAAGGTTCCATTGATATTAAAGGTTCTTCATGCAGACACAAACAAGGAACCTTAATTTTTAAGAATTTAACAACTAGCTGTACAGTGAGAATCAAGAGCATGAATCTTCATCCAGATAGTATTGCTGAGTATTAATAGTAGATACAGGTTAATTTGATCAAGATGTTCTCATCTAGAAAGCGCTGAAGGAGAAGGAGTTTGAACTTATCGCCCTGAAGACCCAGAAACTGGAGAATCTGTGTAGAGCGCTTCAGGATGAGAGGAAACCCCTGTATGAGAAGCTCCACGGGTCCCAACATCCTAGAGCCGAAAACTCAGTTGCTACTGAGGCTATTAATACTGAGGAAACAAGGAAGTTGCAGAACCTAAACATGAAGTAACAATCTCAACAGAAGCAGTCACTCAAGATCCGAATGCCCCCATTGAACCGAGCTGTCAGTCTCCCGCAGATGCGACGCTGCTGACCAAAGAGCTCGCCAACCTGAAGGCAGAGAAAGCTCGGATACAGGAGCTTGCCACAGCATTCACCATCCGACGCCACATGTCTCCAGAGGCCTGCGAGGACTCGAACAGCTGCGTTGAGACCGCAGACCACGCTCAGGGTGAGCAACCGGTCAACACAGAGTTCAACTTCACAGAAGAGACGGTCACAGACACACTGTCTGAAGAACATCAAGAGCTCAGAGACAAAGACATGCAGGCGGTCGATTAGACAGACTAATCTCATTGACATTTTGTCACATTCACAAATAAAGTAGATCCATAATTCTTGTTTTGTGCTTTGACATCATGCATTCATGTGGTGTTACTGTATGTATTTTAAGATGCATGTCATTATACATGGTGTGAGGTTAGACAAAAAAACTTACAAATTATTGCACGGTCCATACATTTACTTTACTGCAACTGTTGGAAAGTATAGATACTGTACGTAATCATTTATCGGCTCTTTATTTCCATATAATTTCATTCATATTTTTGTGAGACTGTCCTACATATTGGCAGATGAGAACCTGTGGACATTAGTGAGTATATTTAGAAACTCATGTGAAGTACAGATTATGTCACAAGAACTGGTAACAAAGTATTAGGGCCTAAGCAAATGTATAAAAATTAACCATTCATGCATAAGCATGTTATATTCAAAGTGCATCAAAAAAACGAGTGGCATTTAAGCTACTATCATGACATAAATGCATTCCAGAATTGAGTATGACGTAACATTTTTGTTTACAGCTTTGAGAGAAAATAATGTTTTATTGTGTTAATATTTTGGCCTTGGAGTTTCTGGGATATGCATTATTTAACACTTTATTACTAAAGCTGTTATTTGTTTAGTACACAAATTAACATCAGACCAGAATGCTAAATCAGCAGGTCATTTAACATAGTTGAAAAGCAAATAATTTTTTTGATTGCAAAATTGTTTTATATTGCATTATGCATTTGCCAGACACTTTTATCCAATGCAACTTGTACTGCATGCAAGTTATACATTTAATCAGTTCATGCATTTTTTATGGGAACCAAACCAATGGCCTTGGAAACAGTTATCAAAGTCTTTGGATCAAACAACAGGAATTTTGCCTCCGTTATGTTACTCTGTTCTCATTTGGTTTGGTGCTCCTTCCTGCTTTGGCACATTACATTCCTTCATGGAAAATCCTACAGATGGCAATGACTCCACCAACATTCATCTTTCTGATCTATCACTGTTAATTGCTTGCATTGGAACTATAACATATTTATGAGTGATTCTTAATCTAATTTGAAAGGAAGGTTCTCTTTAGTTATTCTACGTAAGTTATTGGTATCTGTATATATGATACTATCATCTATCATTTGCTGGATATGGCAGACATTAATGTTGTAACAGGGTTATTCCAGAGTCTCCAGATGGTCACTGTCACAAAGGAAGACAAAAAAAGCTGTAAAAATTGTTGAGAGGATTGCCAAGTGCAATAAAACATCACTTCCGGAAGACTTTGAAGAGGTCATTTGACTTAGACTTTATATATTTATCAAATTGATTGTTGTAATATAACCAGTGTTTCTTTAAGAAAATACTGTTTCAGTTTTCTACATCAAAATTTCACATTTATTTAGTGATATTTTTTTGTAATTTATTTTGAAATTTACTAGCAATTTATCAGTGAAAATTGTTTCTATATATTTTTAGTGTAATTATCACTTCTCAACAAAGACAAGAAGTACTTGTTATGAGCACTTGTTTATGAATTAAGTGTGTAATCGCTGCTTAAATATATATTTTATCATTCTAATACTGTCATAGACAAGAATGCAAAAGGTAGTTTCATAGTTTTAAAATTTTAAATAAACATATTTTGACTTCAGATTGTTTAGAGCTGGAAAACAAGACCAAATACTGTTTAAAGACATTATTTTGCAGTGTGAACCTTTTATAACACTTAATAAAAATCAGAATTAGAGCAATATTTGTATAGCCAATATATAAATCTATGGCTTTGATCATAGATTATAAGTGCTTGTTTTACATTTCTTAGATCATGATAAAGGTGGACAGTCCAAGCAGAAGTCCAGAGCCTCTGATCTTCATGACAGTGCAGAACCATCTATTTCTGGTCCATCAAGACCATCAAAAACCTTTAGAAACCAATCACACATGAAACAAAACTCTGGAGTGAAGAGAAAGGGCGTCCTCTAGTGGACAGACCAAGGTACTTAAATAAATACACTGGAAATAAATTATTCTTTATTGTTTGATGTAACATTATTCATAAACATCTGCATCATAAAAACAAATGCTTCTTATTTTACACCTTATTTTGTTGATAAAACTGCACCACCATTTGTTCCTGCTCTCTGGTTTCAATGGACCCTCGGCGTAGGCTTCTTATCTCATTAATCGCATCGATTCCGGTGATTTTCCTGCTCTTCACCAGGTAACAGGCGAGCATCGTCCCTGTTCGCCCAAAACCAAGCAAACAGTGCACCGCCACAGCCTGCCGAAGACAAATACTTCAACACAGACGTGCTTAAAGTAGCATCCTCCAGCGGTTAAAGCATAAAGTATGCGTTGCTTGCGGAAGAACATTGTTTTGCGCGAGTTGTGCTTCGGCTCCGATATTCAGCGCGGATGAATCTAATGTCTTTGTAAACATATAGCTACAGATGATAGTTGTATTAGTGCTAATATAACTAACGACATCACAACTCTATGAAAATATGTCTTATGAGCAGGTAAGTGGCTTATATGCTGTTGCTGCAAAGTAGTAAATGGTTTAGAGATTCGCTTGGTTGCCTACCTAAGCATTGTTTTGCAAAGTCAGTGTACAGAAAATGTGAAGCAAACTATGTTGGTACGTGTTTTATTACGGGTAACTGTAGATTTCACTTTTTGCTTTCAGTTTGAGGTTTAATCGCTTCAAGATCGCATACTTTCACTGCATATACTATCTGCCTGAACTTTTTTTATTAATTAATTATTATTTTTTTTAATATTAATTAATCAGATATGACATTAACAAGCATGGAGGAATTATGAAATAATGATTTCCCGGGAAATCCATCCTGATGACTGAAAAATAGTGCAACTTGCCATAGTGACTTGAGGTAAGGTAAAAATACAGATATGATGTACTCACTCATTATTTAAATTTGGTTCCTTTTTTAACACAAAAACATTATTTATATGGTTCATGTTTTTTTTTTTCCTTCTGAAATGTTTTAGTTGGATATTTGTCTAACATGTTTTAAATGTTTAGAACGTTTAAAGATTATTCAAAAGTAACATTCTAGCTGCAAAATGATCAAATAGAATGTTACCCTAATGGTTGCATAACCAAGAAAAACAAAACAGAAAAGGAAAAGAAAATACCGGAGAGCATTCAGACTCAACGTTTTCTTAACTTAATGGGAAAGTTAGCAAAACGTATTAAAGCATAATTGTTAGCTGCGATTATGTAGCTTTAATTAATATTTGAAAACATAGATGTGCATAATTAAATGGCCTGTTTTACCTGTCCTCTAGCATTGGCCTCCTCCACTATTGACAGGAATCTGTTGATCTGATCAAACGTTGGCGCGCAGAAGTCGTGAATCCTGATGTGATGAAGGGTCAGGTCAGGACAGGTGTCATGGTAAGGAGGTTTGCGCTCGCTCAGGGTCACCAGATGTTTAATGCTGTTGTTCAGCAGATACTGATAGTGGGCCGTCATCCGAGGCATTGCCAGGCCTGCAACTTTACCAGGATCCACCCAGGAGAAGTTTGGAGGTTGTGCCGAAGCCATAGTTTTCTCTGTTGTGTAACAAAAAAAAATTGTTTACCTCTAAACAAATGCATCTCTGCAACATTAAGGAACAATTCTAATATACTTTAAATTTAAAGTTAAAATTTTTTTTCACTATAACCCCCACCCAAAATACAAAAAGTAAATCAAAATATTAATTAAAAAAAGCATTTTAATGATACTAATGAGTCTCTTAAGTAAAAAACAAAACAAAAGATGTAATACAAGCATTACCTTAAATAATATTGTATTATATGGTGCAATTTTACAATGCAAATGTAAACTTCAAATATCATTGTATTTTATAATTTAATTTCACAGTCCAGCATTATGCTTAAATTTTGTTATATTATAGTGCAACCACAAGCAACATTGGATTGCATATTGTATTTTATATCATAACATTTTGCCATGTTTGTGGCCTACATTGTATCATTCTACATTCTGGTTGTGGGGTAAATTAATCAAATACTTTGACTGCAAACACACAAAGTGTTCTGTACCTTGTTTTTAGTCCAATGTTTACTCGGCGTGATCCATATCAGCTCTAAACAGTTCTTTTCTGAAGACCCTGATAATCACACCCTGATCTATACAGTATTATGATCTACATATTATTATTTTAGCTATAGATATAAATGCAATTTGTGGAACACAGGCTCATGTTGTTCAGGCGGAACTGAAGCAGCTGTCGAGTTTGACCATTGGGCGGCACCCGTTACTAACTAGTCACTGCAGTCTGCTTCATGCAGTATTTACCTGTAGAGGGCGCACAAAGGCCATAAACCCGCATTTCCATTAAAACACGGGGAAATCTGAGCAAGTGTTTTGCTTTAGTGCAAACAGCCTTTCCATTAAAAATTAAACATTTGAAACAAAGAAACTGTAAAATACTTGCAGCTGATATATGGATACAATTTGACGCAATATTCTTTGTAAAATGATCAAATAAAGTACGTTTTACTGTAATCATAAACGACTGCGGTTAGCCCATCTCTAGTTAAGTAACGCTTACCACGTGACAGACTTTGCCGTCTGAAAAATACTGTTAAACCTTATAAATGACGCAGGAACACTTTTAAGTCATTGAATTAGAAATCAAATTGACGTGTTAAAACGTGAGAATCTACTTTTAGACTGGTAGTACCTGACAACATCGCTTTTTGATAGTTGCTAATTGCTAGTTGCGGTGTATTTATGCGGTTTAACGCTGTTTCCACCAGGACTGCAAGTACGATCGTATCAGAAAAGGTTTTTAGCATTGATACAGTGCACTATAAATACGAGTAAATGTACAAAATATAGTTATATGTTGTCATAGGACACTGCTAAGCGAATAAAAAATCTAGCATAAAAATTAGCGTATAGCATGTCAGGATGGCCGAGCGGTCTAAGGCGCTGCGTTCAGGTCGCAGTCTCCTCTGGAGGCGTGGGTTCGAATCCCACTTCTGACAAGTATATCATTTTTGTTTTTGGTTAAACAACCAGGACCTGTGTTAAGTTCATATTTTTTTTTTTGGTTAAACAACCAGGACCTGTGTTAAGTTCATATTTTGAGTCTGCAGTCACGAAATTCTTGCATAAACCTAGTTATACCATGGAATATCGTTTGTAGGCTAGAAATCTTCTGCAGCTGTCTGTTGTCATAGATCGCAAACATTGACCAAGCATAAGTTTAGTAACCGCTTACTGATTGTATTATTGCAACATACAGCATGCATATGTGCACATTGGTGCAATGAGGTCATTTGACAATCGTATAGAATATATGCCTCTTTGAATAATAAAATATATTGTTGTAAAGGTGTTATCGTAGTATTAAAAATGTAGTCGTGACACGTTAAATAAAATCGCTCATTAACCAACCAAACAAGCCAAACCTATAGTGCTCGCAAGTGGAAACAAATGCAAATTTGCTAGCAACATTTTCTGTGCTGTAATTGGTCAAATGTCATTTCTTGAATCTCTATATCTCTTTGATGATTGGCTGCAGCTTTTAGGAATCTATGCATATTTCTGAATGGTTATTATAGGCAGATCATCTGGATGCTGCATCGGATTTTCAATTAATTGGCAAAGTTGTCTCAAAGATTTGACGTTATTAAAATATTTGTTCAAAGTTATCTGGTCTTTAACAATATTTGCATCCCAAATGACCCTCATACACTATGTACTCAACTGTGTAGTGTATGAATTTTATAAGGTTATTTTGCTATTCGTAATCTGATTTAAATAGACCCTTCCCATCCGCTACATAATTCCAGCTGCAAGGGTTGAGTGAATAAAATGTTTTGGAAAAGTGCATAATCTGGGTATTTAAAGTTGACTCTTTCTTTTTGGAATTTGCAATATTAATACTCCAAAAAGGCATAGAATAGTGCACAAGTATGCAAAGTATCTAATGCTCTCATAACATTATTTATACGTCTTTTATGAATGTTTTTCCTGAAACACTTTAGATGGACTTTAATAAAAAAAAGTTTGTTACTTGTTTCAGAATGTTCAGAGAGCATTCAAAAGTAACATTCCCCTTAATGTTTGCTGGTAGCCATTAACGTCCATAGTATGAAAAAAGAATACTATGGAAGTCAATGGCTAGCAGCAACTCATTGGTTACCACCAGCATTCTTCAAAGCATCCTCTTTTGTCTTCAACAGAAAAAAAGAAACCATACAAGTTTGTAGCAAGATGAGGGTAAGTAAATGATAACAACATTTTCATTTTTGTATGAACTATATATGAACTATATCTTTAAACATTCTCACAACTGAGAAAACCAGGTGGTTTATTACAAATGAAAAGTGATACAAAATCATATAAAACACAGGATATCAGATGCAGGTAAAGCAAAGCACATTACACACTTTTTACACCAAAATTAAGCAAAGATGTATTTTAATATACATATTGCTGCACAATTTACAGTTAGGGATCAATTTATCCATCTTCTAACTTGGAATATAGTCCAGTGGACTCTGTAGGAAAGGAATTGTCTTCAGAGGACAATTGATTTCCTGCATTGACTCACTGCACATGTAATTTAAGGATGCTTTGACCTCCGTGGACCTGTCACATGTTAAAGAATGAAGGTTTATGGGTTGTTTTAGTGGTGTAACAGGGCATTCAGGTGTCACAGTGACATGATCTTGCTCAGGAACCCTGGAGAACTGCCACAGTTGTGTGTCTTCATGCTGGCGGTGTGTCTTCATGTGGGCATTTCGACTTTTCACCTTCAAAAACACCCTGTGGGATGAAGCAATCGTGAATCAGACCACAACCACTGTGATTCATAACTGTATGAAGATGTTTCTGTGTTTGACTCAGTACGTGACTTACTTTCCACACTCTGTGCAGGGAAAGATGACGGCTGAATCAGTGTCTCCACTGGTGGTGCTGTTGGAGGGAGAACTTCTCACAGAAGACGAACCCAAAGGAAGGGTCAGCGTGGACGCTCTGTTTTCGGCTGGAGAGCTACAGAGCAGCCGGAGATTATTCTGGGTCCATGTTTCTTCATTCATCTGCTGTGAGAAACATGGTCATTTTACCCAGAAACAAATGTTCTGTAATTACTTACCAGTTCGTTACATACTCATAAGTTGCAAAATGGCAAAGTAAACACCATAAATCTACCATCTATGCATCTCATGCACTATATTCCATGTCTTCTGAGGTCTTATGATAGCTTGGCCTGAGTAACAGACTAATATTGTAATTTGTATACATTTTTTTTTTTTTTTTAGAGCTTGACTCTTGAAATCATTGTATGAAAAAGTACACTTTAGAATACCTTTAAAAATAGTACTTATTACAGAAATAATATATTTAAAAAAAGCTAAATTTGAGTGTGAACTGATTGTAATGTTTAGACACTTAATTGCATGGTTTTTTTTGTAATTACAGTAAATTAACATGCATTATAGGTAAAATGGTAATTAGTGCAAGAGTTGAATAGTGTTTTTGACCCACTTACGAACAACTTTATTTGTTATTCTTATAATTAGATAAATTGTCTTTGATGCATGGTTTAATGTAAATACTGTGTAAATACTGACAAAATTTATAGTAAAGTAAATATATATTTTAAAGTAATTTCTATTGAAATTATATTTGCAGTAAACATATTTGTAATGATAAAATTGCAATTAAAATGTATTAAATTTAAATGTAATATTAAATAACACACTAGAGTTAAAATCATAATCAAGTGACAAAATATTAAAACACATTAATTTGAAATGTACTTTAAGTTTAACTGTTCATTTGACATTATTATAAAGTGCACACCTTTAAGTGTACTTAAGAAACAGTGTGTTAAGAAACAGTTATGAAAGTACACTTAAGTGGCCTTTTATTTCATTTATATTATCTGCAAGTATAGTTTTTTATAAGTACACTATAAGTGTAAATCCACTGTATGATAGAATCTTTAAAAAATCTTCTTTTGTGCTCCACAGAAAAGCATATGGATTTGAAACAGCTTGAAGGTGAATAAATAATAACAAAAGAAAAAAATGACAAAATATAATTTTGGATTAAATTATTGAAAAATCATTTTATGTAGGAACTAAGAGAATAAAAAATAAAATTAAATGTAATCCTAAAACTGAATATCAACTATTGCACATAGTCTTCTTCATTCTTAGTAACGTCACTATATATATATATATATATATATATATATATATATATATATATATATATATATATATATACACACACAGTACATAAGTGGTGTAATGGTACAAAAATAAATGATGTTTCGGTGCATAATTCTGTTTTTAGTTTATGGTTTGGTACAGTATAGGAACAGTAGGGGGACAAAACTAAAATCATAAAATTATATTAATGTAATTAATAATATGCTTTTTCAAATATTAAACAGTGGATTACTGAACAAATGGCTCTTTCTTTAAATACATTTTATTAAAAGTAATATTTAATTAGGGATAAAAATCTACTCTGGATTCTGCTCTAAACCATAGGCAGACCTTTACATTACAGTAAGGTTACAATTAACAACAGAGCCAAAATGTAAATTTAATTACTACTTATTTTTATTTAATAATCAACACTCAAAAAAAAAAAAAAATTGATGACTTCCTGAGGTTAATGAAATGCTGTGTGACATTTTGTTTACAAGCTGTTTTACTGACTTCTTTCTGTAGTCAAAACACTGTTTGAGCGAATACGTGCGGAAAGAGATGTTCATTCATGTTTATTTCACATTGAAACTAGTAGAAAAGAGGAAGAGATGATCGCACTGCCGTTTGAACTGAGGAGTTTATACAGCGATCGGTCGTGCCACATCAAAGAGAGCTAAAACCTCATTTATTGTTTGAATTTCCTAAAAAAAGGACATATTTTGAAATGAGACTCAAAAGTAACAATATACAAAACTGTAAGTTTCCAATGAAGGTCCACTCATGCAGTGGTTAATTAAACTAACACAGTAATTGTTTAGTACACATGAATACCGAACCGAAAAGACCAGTACTGAAAAGTTTCACTACGAATATGGTTACACCCCAAATATATAACAACATAACATTGCGTTTGACCGAATGCAGATGCAGTATACAGCCTTTTTGAGAGAAAAGGTGTGAGTGTACTAGTAAATGACAGGAAGTGGAGAAAGCATAGAGGTTTCAGTATATACACCAGCTCACAGATACTCACTGAGTTTGACACTTCACAGGCGAACACGGCGCTTGGGTTTTCTGATATTTCAGTCTCCCTGGTTCTGCTGTCAGCTTCTTTGTTCGGTTCTGTGGTGTTGTTTATCGCCCAGTCTCCCTAATTGATGAAATATATAGGCTGTGCATTAAAAATATTTGAAAGTCACAATATAGTGTATGTGCACATCTAAATCACCCATCAATTCAGCTTTAAGGTGTCTTAATTGTGTCAATACTGGTGGGCGAAAGCAGAGGCATGAGATTCAGAGAAATTCAGATATAACTGGATCTCACCCGCGGGTCTTGAACGGGTGCAGACAGAGCGGTGCTGACTCTCGTACCCAAACGCAAACGCTTTTTCCATGTGTAATAGTACTCAACACACTGAGAAACTGACTTTGTCTTGACCTAAATAATAAAAGAACACATTCTCACAGTCACCAAACCACAGGGTCACAAATGAGTGCTAATGTATTCACGGAAAGCATACGATTCTATTTATACAGGGGTTCTGCAGGTCTTTAAAAGGTCTTAATTCACTCTTACAAAAACTAAGGCCATAAAAAGAGCAAAAATGCATCACTCAAATACAACTGAGAAAAAAAATCTTCCTCAGGTTTCCTTGACAAATATCTAAAGCTCCATACATCTAGATGCATTTACTTGAAATGCAAATTAAACTTAGTGTTTCTGAAATTTTTAACTTGAATTAAGCTGATTTTTCTGAGCCCACTGGCAGATTTTTGGTCATCAACTCACTTTAATTTGACCAGTTTCTCAGAAAACATGCTTCTCAAGTAAATGTATCTTGATTTTAGAATCTTTAGATTTGTGCACTGAAAAACAAGACAAAAATACTGATGAAGAACAACACTTTTTTTTTGTGTTGTGTTATCGGTAAAAGTTATTTCCAGTGCATTAACAAACTTGTGCATTAAGACTTAAGGTATTTCTTTATAAAATGAATGAAAAGTAATAGAAATCTGTTTTGAAGTGTTGCTAAAAAAATACATTTACATTTAGAGAACATATTGGCACATTGTGTTCCGTTCAATGTATTCCTTAAATTTTCTCTCCTTGTTCTTGAAAGACTTAAACGTACAGTGCATTCATGAAACCTGCACAACCCCTTTAATATTAATTGACCACATATACCATTTTCTGGACAAAATAGAAGTCCTTGTTATGAATTAAAAGTGCTTTGTTCAGTTGCCGTTTTTCCTGAAGCGTCCATCTGTCTGATCCTGGTTGATAAGAAGAGAAGAAGAAATGCTGTAATGTGGTTCATTCAGTATTTGAAGTATTTAGGGCCAGATTTACTAAACGGGGTAGATTAGTAAACACAAAAAAATCGCAGTTTGGAGTGGAAAGTTCTGCGGATGATCTAATGACATTGCATAGATTAAAGGACACAGATGCAGTCAGATCATGTTCATAATGACCAGCGCAATCTACCAAGAGCAGTGCAAATTACCATCTGGTTTAAGACAATTTTGGGTGGGCAAAATGGCACCAATACCAGTAAACTGACTAGCACAAACCTCAGTAAATCATGTTGCATGATTCATTTAGGTACTCTCCTCCCTCCTCTCCTAAATTTGGTGTCTGAAAGGGTAACTCCTACAAATGCATATGCAATAAGGTCAGCCACAAAAATGACTGTTCAGTGCTAATCTTTCACTGCGCTTCTTCAGTAAATTCTGACAATAGTCAGGTTTGCGCTGGTGCAAGCTGTTAGTAAATATGGCCCTTGGTTTATATTCTTCTATATATAATTTAATACTTCCCCAGGAAGGAATACTTAACATATGAGAATACCACAGTAGAGAAATAAAAATAGTCTTACACACCTGCGTAATGATAGTCTGTTTTGGGGCTTGATGTGTTTCTCAGCGTTGTAGGGAGGAGAAGCTTTTCAAGGGTTTTCTGGAACATGATAGTTATTTTAATGCTTTCTAGAGAACTAGGGTTACCGGTAATAAGAAAAATACTAACCATAATATCTCCTCTGCACTCAAAAAGACAGTGGAGGACATATTCTGTGTTTGCTCCGCCGCCTGGCAGCACACTAGAGCATGCCATTTTCAGAAGATTGTCCACTAAAAAGGGGAAGAAGTCAACAGTAGTCAGATAATGGTGTTTATTTTTCATTAATGTGCGCAAAAAATTAATTACCCATCTGTTTGGTTAGCCTGCACTGAAAACAATTGTTGTTGAAACAATTTTGTCTGAGAAATATGAAAATAAATTTCACCCAGAAGAAAATCTGCAAGTAACACATTGAATAAAACGTGAAATTTTGAAACTTTTTTTTTTTTTTTTTGCAAAATGTACTCTAAAAACAACAACAAACAAAACAACATTTCCAGTGTAGTTAAATGAATTACTTGTCTGAAGAATGATTTTCGAATGTTTTGCTTTGCATCATGCCTATTGTAAAATCACCCCACGTCTAATAGTTGCTGCACTTAACTCAATGTGATTTTGGTGAAATTGTTATTTTAATTACCTTTCTGCTGGTTATCATCAGTATCCAGGTCTTTGTTGGGCAACCACAGAAGAACAGCATTATGGGTATCTTCCTCTGTGAGGGTTTGACTCTTAATGTCTGGGATCTTTGCTTGAAATTCCTCGCCAATGTTAATCCGACTATAAAGAGCATGTAAAATACAGTTGTTGATTATTAATTAATTTTATATTTAAACATTATTCATTGTTTAATAAACCAAGTAAGCAACATTAATCCGTCTACAAAGAACACAAAATGTAGTTATTGATTATTAATTAAATTTATAGTCAAACATTGTTTAATTATTTAATAAATAAAGTAAGCAATTGATAGTAAAATGATTTGCAGTAACAGATTGTTTTGCTGGTTGATCTTAAAGGTGAAGAGTGTAATATTTTGATCTTGAAACACTTTAATGAAAATGAAACCTCAGATCATGTGGTTATATTGAGGGAAAATAGATTGAATAAACTAACTTTAAAAAAAATTAATGGGAGGGGAAAGTGTATTTCAATGCTTTTTCATTCGCTGTAAAACCGTTTGCTTTCTCCTATGAATAAATAAATAAATAAATAATTGGTTAAAGTTTTTTGGGAACGCAACATTTTTCAAGCAAATGCAAACTTTCTCGGGAGAATACAAAAGTTTTGCGAGTAACAAAAAAAACCTTCAAAATAATTTTTTTTATTTTATTTCATTTAATTTTTTTTTTTCAATATGATAGAGACTTGAGAAGGGACTTTTTTGACTTTGGCCAATAAACAACTACCTAGCAACACCATACAAACTGCATAGCACCCTGGCAACAACCCACAACACCACAACCCTGCAAAAAAATACAACACCTAGTCTAATTTGTTTTTGCTACTGACATTGAATTTACACACAAAGCTTTAATTAAGAAACATTTAAATGCTTACGCTGTTACATTAATCGCTCTCTCTCTTGAAGTCTCACCACATTCAGCCATATCACCTGTTGGATAATGCATATTACAATGAGAAAAAAATACATCTACTGTAACAATGCATCTAAAGTAAAAAAGACTCTTTAATCATCACTATTTAAGTCTTTAGATAGCATGCCAGTACATCTGACTGCATTAAAGGGATAGTTCACCCAAAAATGAAAGTTCTGTCATCATTTACTCACCCTCATGTTGCATGAGTTGCTTTCTCATGTACATAAAAGAAGATATTTTGAAGAAAAAGAGCAACTCATAAAGATTTGGAACAACATGAGGGTGAATAAATAAAGACAGAGCTTTCATTTTTGTGTGAACTATCCCTTTAAGTGAGCTCTGTCTGCAGCAGACTTGATAAAGATGCTCTTGCCTTTTCCATTGATAGAGCTGAAGAGGCCTGATCCCAGACGTACAGGGTTGAGCATAGGTGGAGGGGTGTAGTGCGTGTCGTTCCCAATGCTGCTCGCCGTCCTGAGCTGACTGTGGAAGAGTGTGGCACCTCTGGACTCCTGACTGGTGCTGGCCGGAGGAATCATCAGTGGGACCAGACAGCGACGGTACCGCTTTTTCACCACTTTTGGTGCACATTCTCCATCCGAGACAGATCTCTTTATCTAGAATGTGTTATGTGGGGTGTAAGGTTCAGATTTATTCATGTACGTCCATTCCACATCATTTAAAGGATAGTTCACTCAAAAATTAAACCTGAAAACAACTCTTAATTTCTTCTGAAAGGCTGAATGGCTTCCATCAACAGTTTGGTTACCAACATTCTTCGAAATATTTTATTTTGTGTTCAACAGAAGAAACAAACTCACACAGATTTGGAAATTTTTCATCTTTGGGTCAACTATCCCTTTGAGAAGCACAAACATAATTTCTAATCATAATGTATACATTTTAAAATTAAGATATTTTGACGTGGCCAAATTAGATAGATCCAGAGATATTCCACGAAGGTTAAACAGAACAATAGCAGATTTTAGCATGCTAAGTGAGAAGTGTGTTCAAATTATTCACCACAATAGTAACCCACTGTAATTGAAACATTTATAAATACTAACATAATTGAACTTTAAACACTAATAATTCTATCCTGTTTCTCATCTTGCGCAAACACACACACACTCAGAAAATACTTAATTTCAGCATTTTTACTCTCCCCATTACATCCCTTTCAAAATGTGCACTTTCAGTTGTCAAAATCAAAAATCATTACTGAATTTTTGTTTTGTTTACATGCACATGATTACATTAACTGATAGCAAATAAATACATTTTATTTTTAAATGGAATATAGCAGTGTTATTTGTAAATTATTTATCAAAAAGGCGACATAAGGATCAAGTTTACATTTAAAAGCAATTTTGAGCATCAGTAAAATTCTCAGAATGCTGAAGTGATGTTTCAGATCTTCATGTTAAAGCTTTTAATTTTCTAAAGCGCTGTTAAAAATAACTACATGAATGCCAGAAACTCACACAGGAAGGGTGGTTTCGTACAGACGGGAGGGGTGACCGTGCACCAGTCTTAATTAAACCATTTTGTTCATCATCTTTCTGGTGGCACAGAAGGCTGAGCATGAGTTTGGTTGGGGTCTGGTAGTCCTTGACAGGTACTGACACAGGTAAGATGATGGGGTTGCTTTGAGCAGCTTCAGACGGATGAATGTGTCCGTCTCTCTGTTAAAACAAAGAAAGAAATATGAAGCAAGGGGGAAATTCAGCATACAGTAAAATAAAAATAAAAATACCTCACTGATGGTCAAAATGATGGTTCGTACCATTTTGAGGGATGTGTGGTGTGTCCGCAGTCCTCCATGTGAGCGCATGTGACCGTTCAGAGCCGGGAGACTTTTGAACTCCCTGTTACAAACGGTGCATCTCATCTTTGCATGAGATCCATCCTCCCTCAAAAACCCAGGTTCTGCTCTACAGAAATCCAAATCCACATACTATATTAAATATAAATAATATGAGTGCAGCATTGAAGTTTTTGGTCCTTGCCAGAGTTATCTTTTTTTTGTTTTGTTTTTTTGCACACTAGGGGACTAAAGATATCATGTACAAAACTGAAAAACAATTGGGGTACAACAATAATAATAATTAAAAAAAATACTAAGCCTTAAGTAACACTAGTAAAATTTTGACTAATAACAATTGAATAACAAAACCTCAGGTTTCATAATTCTCAATATCACCAGAGTACAAATTAATAACTCTGAATAATCAATTTATTGTAAATGATAATTAATTACTTTAAGTAGATCCAACCTTAACAAGTCCTTGTGTTGTTATATCCAACTTTCAGTCAAATATTTTTACTATACAATTAATTGTAACACCCAGTTCTTTTTATAAAGTAGGATCTGTATGCATGTCAAACTTTTTTTGAATACATATTGTATACTCGCATGGGGCTAAACATCTAACTCATCAAGAAACATCTAAAGACTCATCTTTTTCGCTAGCACTTAACCAACTAGTACTAGCACTTTTCCTTCTTTTCTTGTCTTTTCATTTATATATATATATATATATATAAAAAAAATAAAATAAATACCAGGCTATGCGTTCTGTACTAGACTAAATGAGACTTGTCATGTCACTTGTATACTGTTGTTGTTCTCTTGTTGACCTGACTGCTTCTATTGTTCTCATTTGTAAGTCGCTTTTGGATAAAAGCATCTGCTAAATGAATAAATGTAAACATTCTATATAGCAAATATCATCTGCTTGATTGTTTATAATCATTGAAAAATGTGAACTTTATTATCGACCATAACTAGTTTGCTAAATGTGATTAGAAGGCATGAATATACTGGTGTTATAAACAATAGCATTACAATTTTCTGTAAAGCTGCTTTGAAATATGTATTTAGAACATACTCTATACAAATACATTCGATTAAATGGATAGAAGTAAGGTTAGAGTCAAACCTGAAATGAGGTGAAATGGCCTCATCTTGAATATCTGGTGAAGGAGCCTGCAAGGTATTTATGAGAAAGGCTTAACATAAATGGAAATGACTCTAAAATGAACTAATAATATAAAAAGTACAGTACCTGTGACCACTGAGGTGCATATGCGGTGTGAAAATTTTCCCCCTTCAGAGTCATCTGTGGAAGAGTTTTACAGACCCCTGAGCTCCTGTTTTGGCAAAGCGGGCTGCAGAGGTCTCCAATTCGGTGAGGGAAGATAAAAGCAGATTGGTCTTCTTTGGGACTCGAGAACACGGGTGTGTTGGGTGAAGAGTGACGAGCATCGCTAAACATGTTGTTTTGTTTTGAAGGGATTGATTGCACGTTATCTTGCATGAGGTAAGGATTGCCGGGTTGGGAAAGCGAACGAAGATGCTGTTGGTCTTGGTAATGGAAGATCTGCTGCTCCGGGATTTTGAAATCTTGACGGGGGTCGTATGTTGGCGATTGAGCAGATTCTTGAGACTCCAGGTGAGTTTTATGTGCAAACATCCCTCTTTGTTGTTGATTCAAGGCCATCGGATATGGCATTGGGTGGCTTTGATAGCCATGCCAAGAGCTCTGTGGTTTTTGGAGGCTCCTGTTTACCTGCTCCATGCTGTTTAATTTCTGTTTGTGTTGCTGGTATCCATAGTGAAACTGTTGCTGGTTTTGGTAAAGGCTGTGCAATGAGTTTTGGCTTTCTGATGGATGGAAGCCGGTCTGATCGCATTGACCTTGAATGACCATTTGGTTAAAAACTGGCGACTCCAAAGGTTGCCTGTCTGATCCATCTGGGAGACTTTGAGGCATGTGCAAAAGCCCAGAAATGTGATTTTCTAAATGCTTATCATCTGTCCTGTTACTATCATCAAAAAGAAGTTGCATGTTTTTCGTAGAGAAGGCCTTTGAGAATGAGTCCAACCTTTGGGGATGAGAAGCACTGCCATTGTCTTTGCAAGTCAGTGATGAGTTGTTTTGAGACGTGATGTTAAACGGGTAGATTCGAGAGGTT
Source organism: Carassius gibelio (assembly GCF_023724105.1). Taxonomy (NCBI): domain Eukaryota; kingdom Metazoa; phylum Chordata; class Actinopteri; order Cypriniformes; family Cyprinidae; genus Carassius; species Carassius gibelio. The sequence goes on from NC_068387.1 coordinate 24,872,606, forward strand.
TCGGGTAGATCTTCAAGAGAAGAAGATCCCCATGATGATGTCCTTCCAAACTGATTATATTCCCAAGTCCCGCCGCTGTTTGGCATCTCGAGCATCGGAGAAAGTTCATGTCCTGGAGTGCCAGGAGATGTTAGCTGCTCGTGGTTGAGTCGAGGAGACACTGGAGATGACTGGATCGAGCTCACGTTTGGTACACCAAAGTGAGGTGCACCCAATGAGCTTGGGCTGTGCTGGAACAAATAGGTCCCATTGGCGTGGTTGGTGAACTGATTCGTCTCGTACAGGTTTTCTGTCATCTTTAGAGAGATTAAAGTGCCACTTCCGTACCGTTAAACTAATGGTTTGAGGGCACGTGAACACATGCTGGTTTCAATGTAACTATGAAAGACATCAAATGTTTCTCATCATTCGTTCATTGCACAGACTCTCAAGTTGTTGTCTTCTCACATTCAGCTCTCAGCAGATTTCAATAATTGTTTTTTTCCTATAAAACAAGACAGAGCATGTTGTTATATTTGCTAAAAATGGCAAAGACAAACATTTTAAGAATAACCTGCATTTATTTATGCACAAGATGCTGCCATTCAAATGTTGCAAGGATGCATTAAATTAAATGCAATTGGCAGCAAATACATTTATAACGTTACTGAAGCTTTCTATTACAAATACATGCTTCTGTTGAACTTTCTATTCCTCCTAAAAACATATCACCATTCCCACAGAAATATTTAGCAGCATGGCTATTTAAATCATTGATAATAAATATAAATAAACAACCTTTTTCAAAACGGATAATAATTAGAAATGCATATTAGAATGATTTCTGAAAGATCATGTGGCACTGAAGACTGAAGTAATGATGCTGAAAATTCAACTGCGCATCACAGAAATAAATTAAATTTTAAAATCCATTCAAATAAAAAACAGACATGTTAAGTGCTAATAAGTTTTCTAAATATTATTGGTTTTACTGTATTTTTAATCACACAAGGTTTGGTGAGCATAAGAGATTTCGTTCAAAACGTCTTCCTAACCCCAAACTTTTAAATGATAGTGTTTCATGTTAAAAAATAAAATAGGTTGTTCACAGTTTATTTGCACTTGTCAGGGCCTAGATCGTGTCTAAGATTAATTTGTCCATTTTTCAAACAGAAAGGAATCTGTCTTTAGCAAACTAATAATATCTTATTTTTTCCACCCACAGCAGATACAGTAAATTCACACCATGACTCAGTCTGAAGCTTCCTCTCACATCTCGAATATGAAGTTCAGACGCCATCTTATCACTTCCTGTCACATGGTCTGCTTAGAACGGAGTTTGATCTGTATCTAAGCTCTTTGAAAGATGCTGCTGTCCTAAAAATCTTTTTCTTTTTCATGCAGAAACATGTTCACATAAATCCAGCGCATGTTGAATTTAATATATCTCAAATCAAAACTATGATGATTAAACGCATTAAAAATGTACTTGCAAAAACTTTGACGTTTCTGAGGTTTGTTTTACAAAACAATATGCACAAATGTGTAGAATAACCCATGCATGTACTTTTACCCATGTGTGCTTTAGAAAGGCCAGGTGTTGAGTGTGTTGTTTGAAGAAAGTCTGCAGGCAGATCATTGGTTCAATTCTCTGAATCAGATTAACACAGCACCTCAGTGTCAAAGGCTCAAGTGCGCTTTGCGGTTTCTAAAGTTTCCATCTTCACTTTAGTCTGTTTGCTGAGTGTGTGAAGTCGTCAGACTCTGACCAGTGAGTGGAACAAGGCAACTGTTAGACCTTTAGAAATAAACTTAAAAGCAATGCATGTGTAGCAACAAACACAACTGAAAGATCTGTAGTCTCTTGAAAAAAGACTCTACTGAGGCACAACATCAACTCATCTGTTTAAAAAAAAAAAAAAAAGACGAATCTGTTAATTAACCTTTGAGTTTGTGCCAATTGCATTTACGTTTGTTCATTTAGCAGAGGCTTTTATCCATAGTGACTTACAAATGAGGAAAATGACTTCTGCTCACTTTTTTTTTTTTAATTGGTGTAACACATTCAACCTGATTGCATAAAGGTGTCAAATATGAGGTTGTTGCTTTTTTGGATTCAGTAATGGAACATTATCTAATGTTTACTGTGGCACAGTTACAGTAGTTACATCTGTTGATTTACTAATTAGTCTTTAGTTTTAAATCCAGTTGGAACTTGTTTTCTGTCAAATTGTTGCAGTGGAATGTTGGAATTTATCACGATGTTGACAATTCTAAAACGGTATCAAATTCAAATAGCTCAAAAGTGACAGTTTTTGTTACCTTAGGTTTCACATGAAATTATCAATGTCTTTTTTTCATTTATCCTGACATCTGCATCTTTATTTAATAGAATCAAATACTTATGAACTGCACAACATTTCTAATTAGACATTTTCATGTTGTAATAATGAAATTTACAATGCGTCAACACTTGTGCGCGCCCAGGCTCAAAAAGAGATGACATAAATAATGTTTTTATGCCAGATATGAGTGTTATTTGTTCATTTCAACATTAGTTGAGTAACGCGTTGAGTTGCATCTCAAAGGCTTCATTTGCGAGCTCTGAACTTTATCCACTCTTGAGGTAAACCCAGCTTACCTAGTTCTCATAACAGTACAGTTGGCTATTAAAAACATGTCATGTGTCTTTTCAGTAACAACCACTTTTAGAAACTGCAGCTTGCATATATGGCTCAACAGAGACTTGTTACCATGTCAGTCTGCGCAATGGTTGAGTTCTTAAAACCATATCTGTACATATAACGCAATCAAAGCTTGCAACACCAATCCGCAACCCCACTGAGGTCAATGCATGCAAGATCATATGGACTGACAGTATTACTTTATTATCCAGTTTGTTATCTGTTTTTAAAATGGTCTTGACATTTTTAGAAGATGCACATTTTGCATGTATTTTAGTTATTAAAAAGTATGATAAAGATAAATACTAATGCTTACCTTCCTCGTTTCTTTATGTCCGTAATACACTTTTTTAGTTAAAGCCGCTCTCTCAAACTGACCCATCAAGATGCTGTGAATGCTATATAAGACGCTCTGAGTATCATAAAAAACATAGAGCAGCCCAACTGCACCGCAGATAAAAAAACAATAACTCAAAGGCACATCAGAAATAGGAAGTTCAGTTCATACTGCTGACTAAGGAATTATGCCTGTGTCCTCTTAAAGCTACGGCAAGTGTCTAAAGGCCTGAGAGAGTTCAAGGAAGTTCAGGAAATGTCATCTTTCTCTTTAAGCCGAGTGACTTCCGGGGTTTAACCACAAGCTATTTTCTCAACCTGCCATTATTTGTCTCATACATTTATTAAATGTAATCTGAAGGAGGATAAAAAGAGAGTTTTCAGTATTACATTTTGAATGGAAATCTGCCTTAAAATGGTAAGATTCTCTGGTCCCTAGTGGCATTGTTATTATACATTGATATAAATGCAATGTGCATCTTTGAATCTACTAAAATGTAAATTATGGTTGCCTTATTCTTGTTTTAGCATGTATCGTCAGCTTGGCCACAATTCTGCTTTCAGACATGATTAAAAAGGTCATGTTTCTGTGAATGTGTGCTGTGGTGAATGCATACTGGCAGAGATTTGCTACTGTCAACAGTTTCATAGTGAATAATGGTACGATATGATACTCATTGTCACCTTTAAAGCAATAGTTCTCCCAAAAATTTAAATTTTCTGAAATGTACTCAAGCCATCCAAGATGTAGATGAGTTTGTTTCTACATGGGAACAGATTTGGAGAAATTGCATCACTTGCTCACCAGTGGATCCTCTGAAGTGAATGGGTGCCGTCAGAATGAGAGTCCAAACATCTGATAAAAACATCACAATAATCCACAAGTTATCCACACCACTCCAGTCCATCAGTTAATGTCTCGTAAAGTGAAAGGCTGTGTGTTTGTAAGAAACAAATCTATCATTAGATTCATCACTTCCATCTAAAATACAAAATATCCCATCCAAAATATAGCTTTCTGTAGCGAGAAAGTTGCTCCGCCTGAATCAGGAGATAAACATGCACGGAATAAAGCACAGTTTACAAACAAAAACATTTTTAACTGCTCTAAACAAACATGTTGGTGGATTTTGATGTGAGAGTACAACAGTTGATGGACATTTTCAACTGTTTGAAGGTGATTATGGACTCCTTTTTAATTCAGAAGCAGCGGCTTACAATTAAAGCTTATTATGGATAAAAAAAATAGAAATTGGTTTCTTACAAACACACAGCTTTTCGTTTCACAAGACTGATTGACTGGAGTGGTGTGGATTACTTGTGGATTATTGTGATGTTTTTATCAGCTGTTTGGACTCTCATTCTGACGGCACCCATTCACTGCAGAGCATCCATTGATGAGACAGTGAAGGAGTGACACATTTCTCCAAATCTGATGAAGAAACAAAGTCATCGTCTTGGATGGACTGAGGTAGAGTAGATTTTAATTTCATTCTTTTAATTTCTAAGAATTATGTGTGCTTTAAATGTGAATAAATCAATTTATGTATAACCGAATACCAATTTTCTTATGTTTATGATTATTTGTAGTCCGGCTGTTGTCCATAGAACAGAAGACTTGCAGTGCCATTTTACTAATCTCCATATCAAACTAGTAAATTAAAATTATACAATGCATTTAAAGTCTTTAGATAAATACCAGCCACATCCGTTTGTCACTGATCGTAAATATGATGTCAGGGGAATCTTGCATGCACAGTCTTGGTTATATATAGGCGAGAGTCATTTTTGTTATACAGAAAAGTTGTTGCATTAATTAAACAGATACTGACTGCGTGCATGCATGCATGAGAATTTTCTAATATTAATCAGAATTAGGTCATATTATGGTTATGGTTGCAATCTGTAATAAAGTGCAAATGATGTGCATGCAAACATGGTCACTTTTTGATTCACAATTAGCTATAAGTGTCATTAGTTCTTAGCTATTTTCTGTCTTCTCGTGTTTTCTAATGTTTTTAATTATGTTTGAATTAAAAATCAATTTATTGTGCAGCACCAAACTTTTTACCTAAGATTCCAAAAGTAGGCCTCTTTTAATAATAATAATAATAATAATAAAAACTTTTCAAAGTGTTCAACTTAGAAATAATGAAACACTTTTTACTTGCAGTGGGGTTTTCATCATCAGCATTTTATCTGATCATAAAGTTGCACCTGTTAACCGAAAACTTGTGTTTCCATCTGCAGTTAAATGTACAAACTGATGCAGTTTAGTGCAAATTATGAGTTTAAATATAGGAAATAGTCAATCATAACTAATTATATATTAAATAAAAGGAAGAAATTTTCAGAATTTCAGAATACTGAAAAGGTAAGAAGCAAAGTTTATAAAATTATATTTTTTATGAGCCTAAAGGGTATTTATTTCAAGATACTTGCATAATCTGCTTCCCTTTTTGTGCATCATTAAATTTAGCTTTGGAGGTTTACAAAAACTGCCGTAAAAATGAAAAGTACTTGCCTTTTTAGAAAGTGAAAGGAGACGTGATGAAGTTCTATATAAAGTTCATGCTTCATCTTTCAGCTGAATGATCCAGTGATCACATGACACACACACACACACACACACACGCTGCCATCAGCTCTAAAAAGTTTTTTGTTTCTAAATAGCAGTTCAGTTTTCAAGAGCTGAAATCCATATGTAAAGCTTTAATTTGATGAAGAGATCAGTGAACATCAGCAGTGCCCTCTGCTGTAAAACACACTTCCGTATGATCAACATCCTCTAAACACAGTTTCAGTATGACACATTGACACTTTTTCTGATTAAAACCACCAAACTTTAACATAAGAGTTTGTTTGTTTTTACTTAATACAACTTAAGTGATGTTATTGTTGTTATTATTGTTTTCCTTTTTCAGGAAAATAATAATAATAATAGAAGAAATCTATATATTAACATATTAATATATTCATTATATTAATTTCTTCAATTTACATTTCAAACAGTTCTCACATACAACACAAAATGTTGTATTATATTATATTATAAAATATTACTGAATTTTAGGCAATCTATTATTTGTATTATTATTTTGTGTTTTGTGTTTAGAACTGTGCAAAATATGTAAATTTAGGAAATTAATATAAATAACATAATATTAATAATAATGTAGATATTTCTTTCTCACATGTAACTCAATTAAAAATCATTCATGAAAAGTTGCAAGATTTCAGTCAAAGAAACTTTTTCTTCTAAACAGAAGAGATGTTATACCAGGGTTAAGTGTAGATAAGAATTCTTGCCTGGCCACAATTATAATAAAAGATTGAAACCAATTTTTAAGGACAATTATGAAGAAAAAATACCCTGACAATTATAGTAAAATGTTGAAAGCCAACTTTTGAGGACATCCAGAAGAAAAAAAAATCATAAAAAATTATAGTAAAATGTAAAAAAAAAAAAAAAAAAAAAAAAAAAAACAGCTTTTGAAGACATTAATCAGGAAAAAATATCACAAATATAGTAAAATGTTGAAAACCAACTTTTGAAGACATTCATAGGGAAATAGTCATCACAAATATATTAACCTGTTAATTGTCACCCCGTCCCGTATACGGGACGCCTACGTTGACTATACTCTATTACAATCAAATCTAATCTAATCTTGACAAAACTATATATCGTTGGAAAGATCTAAGACTCCCAAATATATATTATACCAATATTTTTTTTTTTTAATTATGTAGGAAAAGTAATAGATTAATTTATGGCAAGAGTGCACCCTCAGAAATCTACATTACAAAAGGAGCTTTGACCTTTGTTTAAAAAAAAAATACCTCGTTGCCTTCACATTTTAGAAAAATGTAGGTTTGTATCATGCACATTCAAGTCTATCTTCAAAAACGTGAGAGACAGTTAACAGGTTAAAGTGTTGAAAGCCATATTTTGAAGACATTAATTGGGAAAGAATATCACAAATATAGTAAAATGTTGAAAATCATCTTTTGAAGACAATCATAAAGAAAAAAATATCCTCACAAATTATAGTAAAATAACTAAAAACAGCTTTTGAGGACATTAATTGTGAAAAAATATCACAAATATAGTAAAATGTTGAAAACCAGCTTTTGAGGGCATTATAAAAAACATTCATTAAAAAAAACGGGAAGTTGTGGCCTAGTGGTTAGACCGTTTGACTCCTAACCCTAAGGTTGTGGATTTAGGTCTCGGGCCGGCAATACCAAGACTGAGGTGCTCTTGAGCAAGGCACTGATCCCCCAACTGCTCCCTGGGTGCCGCAACATAAACGGCTGCCCACTGCTCCAGGTGTGTGTTCACAGTGTGTGTGTGCATTTTAGATGGGTTAAATGCAGAGCATGAATTCTGAGTATGGGTCACCATACTTGGCTGTATGATACATCACTTTCACTTTAATTGGGAGAAAAATATCACAAATATAGTAAAATGTTGAAAACCAGCTCCTGAGGACATTAATTCTAAAAAAAAATATCACAAATATTGTAAAATGTTGAAAACCAGCTCCTGAGGAAATTAATTCGGAATGAATTATCACAAATTTAGTAAAATGTTGAAAAACCAGCTTCTGATGACATTAATTGGGAAAAAATATCACAAATATAGTAAAATTTTGAAAACCAACATCTGAGGACATTCATAGAGAAAGAAATATCACAAATATAGTAAAATGTTGAAAACCAGGTTTTGAGGACATTAATTAGAAAAAATATCACAAATTTATTAAATTGTTGAAAAACAACGTTTTAGGACATTCGTGGAGAAAAATATTCTTACAACTATAGCTAAATGTTGAAAATCAAATCTTGAGGACATTCATAAGGAAAAAGTATCATCGCAAATATAGTAAAATGTTGAAAAATAACTTTTGAGGAGATTAATTCAGAAAAAAATCACAAATATAGTAAAATGTTGAAAAATAACTTTTGAGGGCATTAATTCAGAAAAAAATCACAAATATAGTAAAATGTCGAAAAATAACTTTTGAGGACATTAATTCAGAAAAAAAATCACAAATATAGTAAAATGTTGAAAAATAACTTTTGAGGACATTAATTCAGAAAAAAATCACAAATATAGTAAAATGTTGAAAACCAACTTCTGAGGAAATTCATAGGGAAAATAATCATCACAAATATGGTAAAATGTTGAAAAATTACTTTTGAGGACATTAATTCAGAAAAAAATCACAAATATAGTAAAATGTTCAAAAATAACTTTTGGGGACTTTAATTGAGAAAAAAATCACAAATATAGTAAAATGTTGAAAACCAACTCTTGAGGACATTCATAAGGAAGGAGGACCTCACAAATAGAGCTTGTAGCGTAATTTCTGTGATCTCTGTGTGTGTGTGTGTGTGCAGCAGCAGCTGCTCTGATGAAGTGGTGTGAAGTTTGAGGAAGTCAGTGACACGCGTGGGGTGTGTCCAAAACACTCACGTCAGGTCTTCAGCTCTCTCTCTTTCAGTTTGGATTCGTTTGAATTAAACAATCACCGGACGAGAGACAGTGAGAGTGAGAGAAAGCTGCACTGAACATCAGCTCATGCTCAGGTCTGTGACACATTTACATTTTCTTAATTCAGAAAGAGATTCTGACCATTTCAAACCATGAAGACACAGAGTAACATTAAAAAGGAAGTTCAGTAGATGCTGATGTGTTGCAAATATCATTAGATGTTTCCATTTTTCAATTAACTTTATTTTATTTGTTGTGTGGGCAAAAAGAAACAAAAATATGAGGCATGTCTGATCAAGAGATGATCATTTGTATGGATTTTGTGGGATGATCGTTGTTATCATGATTAATCAAAATTCTGATGCATTAAAAATATGGTAACAATATTTTGCCATTTGACTACCGTTTTAGTAGTTTAATAGTAAAGCAATGCTCAGGATTAAAACAGTGCATTTCATTTAAAAATAAACTTTCAGTAACTCTTCTATTTGAGGCACTGTACACAACAGTTTATATCATGGCAAAGCTTAAATGCTTAACACCTTTGCAATTTCCAACACTTCAACATCTCTGAATCTGAAACCACATGACAGGAAGCCAAAGTTGTGGTAGAAGGTTTTGATGAGTTTAGGAGACTTAAAGTTAAGATAGTTGATAATGTAAAAATCAAACATTTTCTAGTAGAAGTCCCTCAGTGGAGCTTAACCAAGCAACATTTCACTTCCTATTTTCTTTGGTATAGTGAAAAAGCGATTGCTTGTGCTTGACAACACTTTTGTGAATTTCATCAATATTTTAGCCTGTCAGGTTGTCTGTCCTGTGACGCAGAGATCATATGGTAACGCAGGAATAAACTGGTTCACTCGTCAGAGATGGAGCAGGAACAGGTAGGATGTTGCATTAGTCTCTCGTGTTCTGACATGTTGAAATCTAATGTGTTTGGTCATGAACATCATGTACTTTTACTACTGCGCTTTGTAATAGCATTTAAATGTAAAAGAATGCTATTTTAGAATAAAACTAAATTTAAGCTGTTCTCAAAACAGTTATGCTCAAAATATAATTCTAATAATTTTGTAAAAATTATTAAATGTTTTAATGGTCATCAGGCTTGAATAATAATAATAATAAGTTGATGCAGATTGTTATTATTATTATTAATATTATGTATATAATATTATTAATGTTTTTGAAACAAACTTGCCGTCAGAGTAGTTCTAGGGTTTATACAGTTCTAATAATTATTAATTTAATATAATTATAATTTAATTAAAATTTAAAATGGTCATCACATAATAATACTAGTAGTAATAATATAAGTAATAATAGTCTTCAATAAAACTACATTTAAGCAGATTTTAAGACAGTTAAGCTTAGTGTCAGATTTTTGGATTTATATAATTTTATGTTATCTTCTGATGAGCATTAACAATTTTTTTTTGTTTTTAATCATTTTTTATTTTTTTTTTATGTTCCCAGATTCTGTTCTTTGACTGTGATTATCATATATCAGGACATGAAGCTTAGAATAAAAAGATTCATCTCTTAAAATCACAATTTGTCATGTTCTCATAGTTAATGTATTGAGTCACTTGTTAATTTCCTTTGGCTCCTGCCTGGACTTGAATGGATTAATTCTCCTCCGTCTCATCACACAGCTGATAGTCAGTTGAGGAGATCCATCTCATGACAGCCTATGTAGAGATGTCGGGTGACACCAGTACGTTGTCATGGAAACCGCCTCCCCCCGGTCCACCACAGGTGTCTGCCGAGAATCAATGCAGGGGGACGGTGAAAATCCTCAAAGTGTGCTTCATAAGCAACAGCGCCAACCTGGGCAAGAACTTTAAACTGGTCAAATGTGAAAGTTCCTGGAATATCAGGGTGAGAAGATTAACATCCTTTTTTACACTTCGATCATGAATGCAATATGACACTCATGTTATCATGCCCATCATAATAGCTTCCTGTTTTTATATGGATCATGTTGAGCATTGCAATTTTTTGCATGATTATTTTTCATTTACTTCCTGATGAATGTTAAATCTAAACATTCTAAATGTCTAAATGTCATAATGCAAAAAAAAAAAAAAAAAATCTTTCATTAGTATTAAATTCCGTTCATGACAATTATAAATAAAATGAAAATAATGCAAAAAAGATCCAAAAATATAGGCTTAAACATATATTTTCATCTTTCTTTCTTTTTGGCGGGTGAAATAAATCCACAAATGTTTAAATGTTTGATATCTGAATGATGTTTTGATTGTCCAGAGAATTACTCAGTCCATCCTGGACAGCGGGCGACTCGGTCCTAACATCAAGTTCTCAGAATGCTACGGTCTGCTGCTCAAACACCTCAAATCAGACGAGGTTCACTGGCTGCACCCCAACCTCACCGTAGCAGAGGTGGAGCAGAAATATGAACAGCAGCACGTCGAGGCGGAGTGGAGGTGCGTGTGTGTGTGTGTGTGTGTGTGTGTGTGTGTGTGTCATATGGCAAAAAAAGAAAAGAAAAAAGATTTATTTATCTTCAGCATCATTCCTCCAGTCTTCTAAGTTTAATAATACATTTTGCATTTACCCCAAATTTATTTTAACACTGGTAATGCATTTTCTTGCCACTTCAAGTACATTTTGTAATATATTTAGGCTTTAATAAAATATATTTAGGTATAAATAAAATAATTTACCAAAAATGAAAATTCTCTTATCATTTACTTACACTCAAGTTTTTGCAAACCTGTATGAATTTCTTTCATTTTTTGGGCTCAGAAGATGATATTAGCAAAACCGATATGACAAAATATATCTTCTAGGCAAACTATATCTCAGATTTTATATTTTCAAAATGAAAACGTTTGGTAAATAAACAGTTGATGGTAGCCATTGACTTCCACAGTATGAAACCATCATTGGTTACCAAACAGTTTCATTTTGAAAACATCATATTTGAGATATAGTTTGCTTTGAATAAATATGAAATCATATATGATTGTGGGTTTTGCTAACCATAGTGAGGATGAGATTTCTCTAACCTCTCTTACACACATATATATATGGAAGTCAGTTTTTGTATATGCTCTTAATCCTGTTTTTGTTCTGCCGTCATGATCAGATATGACTTGAGGATCCGTTACATTCCTCCTGATTTCTTGGAGAAGTTAAAGGATGACAAAACTACAATGCTCTACTTCTACCAGCAGGTCAGTACCTGTCACATGGGGAGTGTTTCTTCACAGTTACCGCTCCATATCCTGAGAAAGCACGCAGAATAGTGAAGGAAACATGAGTCACAGGACTTATGAGTGTTTGATGTAGCGCTGAAGTGGTGGTGGTTTGCACATCTAAAAAGGCTAATGAAGGTGTGTCATTGCTGCCGTTATGCAGGTTCGAAGTGACTACATGCAGCACAGTGCGAGGAGAGTTAGTGACGGGATGGCGCTGCAGCTGGGCTGTCTGGAGATCAGGTGTGTTTATACAGATGAAAATTCATAATAATGATAACAATAGCATTTATTAATGTAAATGTACTCCATCTCAGGCCATACAAGATGTAGATGAGTTTGTTTATTCATCAGATTTGGAGAAATGTAGCATTATATGACTTGCTCACCAATGGGACCTCTACGGTGAATGGGTGCCGTCAGAATGAGAGTCCAAACAGATGATAGAAACATCACAATAATCAACAATGAGTAGCTTTAGGCTACACAAGATCTTAACTGTTGGACTGGAGTGGTATGGATTACTTGTGGTGTTTTTATCAGCTGTTTGGACTCTCATTCTGACGGCACCCATTCACTGCAGAGCATCCATTGGTGAACAAGTCATATAATGTTACATTTCTCTAAATCTGATGAAGAAACAAACTCATCTACATCTTGGATGACATGAGGATGAGAACATGTTCAGCAAATATTTATTTTTGGGTGGACTGTTCCTTTAAATGGGAAACCTACTTTATAATATTATTAAATAAAAGATGATAAAATAGGTAGTACACATAAAATGCATAACAAAAGATGTCAATTTAAAACCAAGTTATCATAAAAGACAACATAACATGCATGTACATAATGCAAAGAATGCTTCAAAAATTATTATTATTTTTCTATTCTAACAGGAGGTTTTATAAAGACATGAATGCCAACGGCCTGGAGAAAAAATCTAACTTTGAGCTGCTGGAGTAAGTAGTTTGTATTATGCTTTAGATAGTTTTACCCCAAGATTATGCACAACGCATTGATGGCATTTCTGCTCCTTTCAGGAAAGAAGTTGGTCTGGATTTGTTCTTTCCTCAAGAATTAATCGACAGTATGAAGGTGAAAACAGTTTCTTGACTTCTATGAGAATAAGGCAGCAAATAGATAATAAAAGCATTTGTGATTTATGATTAATAATAGTGAAATCACAGGTGTAAAGAGTACCTAAAAACCATTCTTTGATATAAAAGTACAGCCAAAAAGATACTAAAGTACAGTTACTAATTACATTTACTCAAATACTTTACACCAGTGGATGAAATATTGTTCATATGTGTCTGGTGTGAAACAGCCGAAGCAGCTGAGGAAACTGATCCAGCAAACGTTCCTGCAGTTTGCGTTGCTGAAGGAGGAGCAGTGCATCATCAAGTTCTTTGAGACATTATCTGTCTTTTCCAGTTTTGATGAAGAGGTTTTTCCGTGTGAGCTGGTGGTAAGTTGCCCATAATTATTATTATTTTTTAAATTTATTTTATGTTAAAGGAATAGTTCATCCAGAAATAAAAATTAGCTGAAAATGTACTTACACTCAGGTCATCTAAAATGTAGATGAGTTTGTTTCTTCACTTGCTTATCAGTGGATCCTCTGCAGTGAATGGGTGCCGTCAGAATGAGAGTCCAAACAGCTGATGAAAACAACACAATAATCCACACCACTCCAGTCCATCAGTTACTGTCTTGTGAAGCCAAATGCTGCGTGTTTGTAAAAAAAATAAATAAATAATTATAATACATAAAACTGCTTTCTCCAGTGAAGAAGTTGTCTCACCTGGATCTGGAGAGAAATATGCACATTTCAAGTACCATTTACTGTACAATTCAAAATGCCTTAATGATGGATTTGTTTCTTACAAACATGCAGCTTTTTGCTTTACAAGACATTAACTGGCGGACTGGAGCATGTAGACTGCTTGTGGATTATTGTGATGTTTTTATCAGCTGTTTGGACTTTCATTCTGACGGCACCCATGCATTTTCTATTATGAGTGAACTATTCCCTCTGAAGTGGTGTGAGAACTAGTTGTGAGTGGATGGTTAAATTCAGTGGCCCCAGAATGTCTTTGGACACTGTGGGCATGTATACAAATGTGTGAACTTCATTGCAATAGATAACAGTTTTGAAACAAATCTCATTAGCAATTAAATCCTGCAAAAACTTCACTTTTGCAATGACTTTGAAGTCAGCTCAGTACTTTTCTTCTTCATTTTCAGTACTATGTCTGTTTATTTTCCATTATCTAAAACGTAATAAACGTCTTTTACAAAGTGTTTTATATTTAATTTGTGCATGTATTATCTTTCTGCGGCATAGATAGTATGTTGCTTTGCTATTTTGTTATCTAGTGCAGGGCACTGATATGAATGTGGTTTAAGTGTATACTACAGATATTCACCAAGCAACAGATGTGTTTTAAAATCTGCAGTAGTTGCACAGTGTAACTGAGTAACCGTTCTTCTGTAGCAAGGATGGAGTGTATCTGTTGATATGGTCATTGGGCCCAAAGGTATTCGACAACGTACCGACAAAAACTCTGTGGTAAGAAGAACATCCCCTCTCTCATGTTTCTCCCACCACTTGACCTGTTCACTGGAAACGCAGCACTCACATTAAAGTGACAATAACCACTTTTTTTTTATCAGTTAACCACAATGGAAAATGTTTTTCATCTACCAACGTAGTCATTGTTGAGAAATAGAGTGCTGCAAACACACATTTATCAGACGTTTTTGTATTAATATCTGGTTTTGATCATGCATCAGTCTTATTTTAGTGTCATTGAGATTGAATACTAATACTATTGAGATACATTGTTTTTTATTAATGTTTTAAATTAGCTTGTATTTTGATATCTTATATTTTAATTTTAATTAAAGTTTTAGTTTTATTTTTTTGTTTGTGTGTGGTTGTGCATTGTGCACGTTTTTTTAATGCAAACGTGTATGTTTCTTTGATATGTCCTTATTAGCCGGTCTCTCTAGCCACATTTGCACAAATTCGAAGTATTAAATGCATGCCTCAGAATGACGGAAAGACGCTGCTACATATAGATATAGAAGGAGCTAAACAGGTAAATGCATCTACACGTATCTTCTTGAAATGAATGCTTGACTACTGTATAACAACAGTTTACCTTTTCTTTTGAAGAGTTTAATTATGCATATTAAAAGATCTGATCTCTCTCTTGTCATTTTCAGCCTTTGTCTATCAGCACAGCCTCTGTGGCCATCGCAGAGAACATGATGGATTTAATTGATGGCTACTATCGTTTGGAGCATGGAAATGAGGCGACTTTAATAGTACGGCCCAAAGGTTTGTGGGTTTCATTATTTTGTATTACCAGGTCATGAAACCAACATCATCATGCATCTAATTAGTATTCTCTAATAAAAACAATTGAAGCAGTCCGTCTGCTTAAACTATTTCTGACCTGCATAATAAGTGTGTGACCCTTAACAGTGTAGAAACACAAAACGTAGTGTGCACCGTGTTTTCCACCTTATGAATAACACTACCAATTATGTTTACCAGACAGAGAAGCTAGAAACTCTCTACCTCCTTTACCTAACAGGTGAGCAGGTTTTTTGCTTTTTCTGTACTTTGTTCTTTTATACACTGTATGTACTTGTGAATATATACACACAGTTTTATATATTAAAACTCATACACTGCCATCAGAAGTTTTGTAATGATTCAAAAATGTTTTTTGTTTTAAAGAACCTCAACACATTAGCATTTATTTGATTATTTTTTTTAGTATTGTTAAATGTTATTTAGTGTAAGATAATTGTTTTCTGTTTTTTAACATATATTCAAATGTAATTTATTCATGTGATGCAGCACTGAATTTAATGTATAGAATTAATACATTTTAGTGCTGTCAAATGATTAATTGCGATTAATCGCATCCAAAATAGATGTTTTTGTTTACATAATGTATGTATGTGAACTGTTTATATTTTGTAATGGTGCTGACGAGTCGTGCTGATCCATGTGTGAGCTCTTATTAAACAGAGACGTGGTCATAACAGGCATGGGTCAAACACTGGCAAACAGGTATATAGAGGGCAAGACACAAGAATAATCCTAGGGCAAGTGTGGGTCTTTGATGAGCTAACAATATCCAGAGGGTTAGACAAGAGGGGTAATCCAGTAACCAGAGCAAACAAGTCAAAACACAAGAAAGACGGCAGGGCCAGGAAAAGACTATACTATGATAACTATAAACTGAAACAAGACTATGAAAGCTATAAACTGAAAAAAGACTATGAAAAAATATAAACTGAAACGAAACCGAACTGTGAAAACAAACATGGAATGGCTTGATATTGCAGCAATCCCTAGGAGAGGGATATATGCAGAACAATACTCGGCAGTGTGCGAAATAAAGTCCAAAGCTTATAAAGTGTGTATGATGATTGTTCTGTGTGTGTGTGTGATTGGTGGCAGCTGTGTTTGATCGTTATCAGATGAATGTGATTGGTGCAATAGAGCATGGGAAATGTAGTCCAACGTCTTCTGTGTTATGTGAGAGTCTGTGTTGTGGATGATGACCTCTTGTGGTGAATAAACGGAAGTTCAGTGACCGGATCATGACATATTTATTATGTATTTATAAATACACACACATACAATATATTTTGAAAATATTTGTATGTATATACTAGGGGTGGCATGGTTCACTGAAAAAAACCCTGAAACATTCAGTTCTCCACACATGTTTTTTTTATTTATTAAAAAGTATAGATTTTTTATAAACATAGCACATACCGAACTGTACAAAATCCGTGACTCTAAAACCGTGAAACAAACCAAACCATGAAAAAGTTGAAGTGTAGTATATACATTTATATATTTATATTTTGTATTACATAAAAATATATTTAATATATACAACATAATTTTCTTAAATATATGTTTGTATTTATATATACATAATAATTATATGCACAGTATACACACATATATTGTGTAAATGAAAACTTTAATTTTGGATGCGATTAACTGCAAATCGTTTGACAGCTTTGATAAATATATTATATGAGTATAACTTAATAAATTTATAATTATTAGATTTATATATGATTATTGAAATGGTTCTGTCTTACTGACCTTTTCTAATCTTATATTGCAAAGCAGTATGCAACACACCAGATCTGAAAGGGGAAGCAGAAGTACGTAAAGCTAAATATATAGCATATATAATATACACCATTTAATAAAAGATAGATTATTCGATATATAATTTGTATCTTTTCATTATATTAATTGTTCTCAGGTTCAGATATTTATGCAGAGATACCAGAGGAAGCACCAGTTCCAAGTAAGAACCAAATAATATTTAAAAGGGATAGATTAATTGTAATTTCTTTATTTATTAGACATTTTGACCTCAATCCCTTGTTTTCCAGCATGTAAATTCAGCATCTCACGAAACGACATTGTCCTCGGCCGGATTCTGGGTGAAGGTTTCTTTGGTGAGGTGCATGATGGGATATATAAAAGCAAGGTTAGTGCATATGTAACACACCTACAGTTCCAAATATTCAGCGAAACGGATCACAAGGATTTAGAAGAAATCACTGGAAACATATTCAAGTTCAGCTTTTAGGATAGAAAGCTCATGAATCTCGTGTCTTTATCCAGAAGGGCGAGCGAGTGAATGTGGCTGTAAAGACATGCAAGGACTGCTCAGCTGATGTGAAGGAGAAGTTCATGAGTGAAGCTAGTAAGATGATTCATCTTCCCTCTGTAGATTCAGATAGATGCCTGAATAGACTGATAAAAGTCATTGTTTTCATGCAGTGATCATGAAGAATCTGGACCATCCGCACATCGTGAGGCTCATTGGAATTATTGAAGAGGATCCCGTGTGGATTGTCATGGAGCTTTACCAGCATGGAGAGGTGCGATTTATTATTATTATTTTTTAAGATGTAGATGAGTTTGATTTCTTCATGGGAACAGATTTGTTGAAACATGAAAATAAAATTTAAATGGGTGCCGTCAGATCATCACAATAATTCACATCATTCCATTGTTGTGAAGCCAAAAGCTGCATGTTAATGCATTTTAACTTTAAACCTTCACTTCTGACCAAACTATATAATCTATAATATCACTTCTTTCAGTGAAAAGGTCCATCTCTTGTTGTCCCCTCACATCAAAATCCACCAACATATTTGTTTTGAACACAAACAGTGTTTGATCAATACATATTTCTCTACTGATTCAGATGAGATCACTTTATCTCTGGAGAAAACAGGGTTATGGATTGAGGACTCATTTTAGACAGAAGCAACAGTTTGAAATTAAAAAAATATATAAATGATGGATTTGTTTCTTACAAACATGCAGCTTTTGGCTTCACCAGATGTTAACTGATGGACTGGAGTGGTTACTTGTGGATTATTGTGATGTTTTTATCAGCTGTTTGGACTCTAATTCTGACGGCACCCATGCACTGCAAAGGATCGATTGGTCAGCAAATGATGGAATGCTACATTTCTCCAAATCTGTTCCAATGAGGAAACAAACTCATCTACATCTTAATTTTTTGGTTGAACTATTCCTTTTAACAATCACGTTTGCCTATGTCACAACAAGGATTAAATCTGACTCATATTAGTACATTATGCAATATTGTTAATCAGACTTTATTATCATCCTGGTTTCTCTGTGTTTCTTCAGCTAGGAATTTACCTGACGGAGAACAAGCACAAATTAAGCACTCTCATGAAGATCCTGTACTGTCTTCAGATCAGTAAAGCTCTTGCTTACCTAGAGGGTGTTAACATGGTGCACAGGTACATCTTCTGAGCAGATTCAGGGTGTCTTTGTTTAAATAGTTCATGTAGTTATTGTGAATAATCATTACCTATATGGTTTAAAATTTTGGGCATTGGGTCTTGCTTGGTTAAGGCTTTAAAGTGTGAAGAAACTTTAAGGCTGCTTATAAACATCTCTTCCTCTTGATTTTTCACTTTACTAACTTTGTTAGCTAGAATGCACTGTTTACTGCTCACTTTGCTTGTTACGTGTTTTTTCATCAGGGACATCGCTGTGAGAAACGTGCTGGTTGCCAAACCAGACTGTGTGAAGCTGGGAGATTTCGGCTTGTCCCGATACATAGAAGAGGAGGAGTATTACAAAGGCAAGACTAAAGCTGACTAGTCTGTTTAAACTTATCATGCAGTTTGAGTCTAATATTTCCCTCGTTTCTCATGCCTAATGCTGTCACATGACACTGTTTGTTTTCTCTCTGAAGCCTCTGTGAGTCGATTACCTATCAAATGGATGGCGCCGGAGTCCATCAATTTCAGACGCTTTACCTCGGCGAGTGATGTCTGGATGTTCGGTTAGTGACTTTGAAGCGTGACGTGGTGAGATTAATGCGTTTAAACATGCATGATGTGTTATGTCACTTCTACCAAGCGCAATGCTGTCTTTTCAAAGCTGAATCGCTGTTTTGACCACATTAGGCAAAAGATCAGTTCAATCGTGAGGATTTTTCAAGCTGTCATCATAGTGTGAATTCCTATCTCCTGTTGTCAGTCTAGTTGATTCAGTGCCGATTCCTGTGAAGAACCATATCTTTCACAATGCCTTGCATCTTGAAGTTTTGCAATGAATGTCCAAAGCAGTTCAGAAGAGTCATTTCTGGTTCCTGATTGTTGGTGGTTTCCTGTGCTTCTGTTTTCAGCTGTGTGCATGTGGGAGATCATGAGTGGAGGTCAGCAGCCGTTCTTCTGGCTGGAGAACAAGGATGTGATAAACCAGCTGGAGCAGGGGGTCCGTCTGCCCAAACCTGAGCAGTGCCCGCCGACCCTCTACTCCCTCATGACCCGCTGCTGGGCCTACAGCCCCCGCGAGAGACCCAGCTTTGCAGAGCTTGTGTGCAAGCTGAAGTACGTTACCCGAAGTATCAGTTTGAACTCTTAAAGCAGTCATATGAATGCATTTCAGAGCTAAAAAACAGAGTGCTAAACCCAAACCAAAATAGAGAATTTATTAAAACTAAGCAATTAAAGCTTCTTCTGTATTTACACAAATTACCAACATGTACACATCAGCGGTGCCTATTTGCTCATCAGGAACTCATCATTAAAAAAACAAATTATGATACTGTAAGTAGGGGAAAAAAATATTATTAAGAAATGATAAATTTAAAATAAACATAAAAATATATATATATATATAAGCAATACAAATGTAAATTCTACAAAAAAAAATGTATGTATATATATATATATATATATATATATATATATATATATATATATATATATATATATATATATATATATATATATATTCAAATTAAATGAAATTAAATATAAATAATACAAATTATAAGGAATATAAACATGGAAATAATAATAATACAAACTGACTGCCTGACTAAAAAAATCAAAATGTAAAATTAATATAAATAAATATTAAAAATGTAAAAAAAAGTTTAAACAAATTAAGATAATTATAATAAAATAATTATTAAAATAATAAAAATGTAAATGATAGAAAAAGTAAATAAACATGCATTATAGTAATAATAATAATAATAAACAGGCTAAAACTGTTAGTGGACATTGTGGGAAAAATTTATATTTAAAAGAAATAAAAATATACAAAATAAAAATAAGAATAATTTTAAAATTTTTAAACAAATCATAAAAACAACAAAATCTGTTTCTGTTTGCTCCCCACAGTGATGTTCATAATATGGAGAAGGAAGTGGAGTCGGAGGAGCAAAGAGGCAGATCTCGCTCCAGAAGTATAACCCCGTTTACTGATGCTCCACCGAAGGTGTCTGTCTTTTCTCTCTCTTTTTCTTGTACTGCTTTTCTCGTACTATTTATAATTCTCGCTCTTTCTGTTCATCTTTATTTTTCTTTTGTCAAAGCCATCAAGAACGATGCAATCAGGTTTCAGCACTCTGAATCCATGTCTACATATCCAGGTAATTTTCCTCCTATTAAGTCTGTAATTGCTTTAATTGCATAAAATGCAGCCTGATAATATGATCTCAAACCTTTCTCATCAAATTCTCCCAAGAATATACAATCTGAGCTGCTGTTCACTTTCATCTCATAGCCTTATTTATGTCTATTTCTGATTCACCAAAGAATATTAAGAGAAACTTGATGACAAAGTTGATGGTGAAATGAAACTTCAGTTATGTCTCCTGTGCAATGAAAGAAAAGCTATATATTTTACTCAGTTGGTGATGCATTAAAAATTGGTAGACCATCACTATACACTATGATGCAGCTTTATGTTGGTCAGGTCTATCTAGGTCAAGTCACACCATTTCCAACAGCTGTGGTTTCGGCCTGCTTTTCTGCATTTGTGCTCAGAACCGCCATGTTGTGCATAATTATTGTGTGAATGTGTGTTAGCATGTGGTTTAGTTGTGCTTCTCTGTTCGTGTTCTTGCTTGTACACCCAACTTTCCAGCTTCCTGAGTCTCTTCGCTTTAGTTCGTCAGTCCTTGTGTCCGGCTGCACGCTGACCCTGCCACCGTCCCCTCGCCGTGGCAGTATGGGGGTAAGAGCGCCACCTTCCTGCAGTACTGCGAACAAACATTCTCCTGTGTGTTTAAAGGAGTAGTTCACCAAAACATTTCAATTTGCTCACAGTTGACTCACCCTCATTTACATTTTGGATGCTTTGACGGTGTTTCTTCATCAAATTTGAAGAAATGTAGCATTGCATCACTTGCTCACCAGTGGATCCTCTGCAGTGAATGGGTGCCGTCAGAATGAGAGCTGATAAAACATCACAATAATCCACAAGTAATCCACACCACTCCAGTCCGACACTTAACAACTTGTGAAGTGAAAAGATGCATGTTTGTAAGAACCAAATCCACCATTAAGGCGTTTATCCTTAAACCATCACTTATGGTCAAAATTTGAGTACACACTCTATAATAACTCTTCCTCCAGTAAAAAAAAAGTCCATCTCCTGTTGTCTCTCACATCCAAATCCACTCGCATATTTTTTTTTAGAGCTGTTTTGGCTTGTAAATGGTGCTTGATCTGTGCAGATTTCTCTCCTGATTCAGACCAGATGACTTTTTCACTGGAGAAAGCAATATTATGGACTCATAGTTTAGCCAGAAATAGTGGTTTGAAGTTAGAAATATCGTAATGATGGATGATTACAAACAGTTTTTTACTTCACAAGACATTAACTGATGGACTGGAGTGCTGTGGATTATTGTGATGTCTTTATCAGCTGTTTGGCCTCTCATTCTGACGGCACCCATTCACTGCAGAGCATCCACCACTGAGCAAGTGATGCAATCTCCAAATCTGTTATGATGAGCGGAAAAAATCACCTATATCTTGGATGGGTGAGGGTGAGTAAATTTTCAGCAAATGTTCATTTTTTGGTGAACTATTGCTTGAACTAATTCTTTAGAATAACAATGAAGCACGCATTGAAAGCACAGACAATACCAATATCAAAGTGCCATTTGTTAACATCACAGCAGCCTGACAAAACAGCTCTCGACAGCTTGTGCCATAGACCTAAAAAAAAACAAAACAACTTTTCGCAATGAATGCATGTCAGCCACTTACTTTGCAACCTTTTTATGGCTGAGAAAGAAAATTATTAATATACATGAAGCATGATTTGCTTCCTGCTATAATTAAGGATATTCTAATTCACTACATATGCATTTCTTTTTATGCATTCCAAGGTATATCAGTTACTGTACATTCCCTGGGAATCGAACCTTGACGCTGCTGGTGCTTTGAGCTACAGGTTGTTGACAAAATTTGGTGTAGTGCAAAACAGTGGCATTTTAGTATTATGGGTGGGTTAATGTAATGTGGGATGCCAACGCTTCAGTGCATTTATCTCTTCTTTTACAACATTAAAGTGAACACCAGTGGTGTTGAATTTAAGCAGAGGTGTCAAGTTATTGAACTAATTTGACTTTCTGGAAATGATGTCATAAATTTGTCTATATTAAAATCATCAACAGGGAAGTTCCTTTTGTGACGTTCACTCAAAGATCAGTCACAGGATTTAGACAAAAGCAATGTAAAGGACATTGTTCTAAATGTTTTAAATTGTTATCAAATTATATTTGTGGTGTATTTGTGCATCAAATGTTGTAATCATATTCATAAAGTGCTATTTTGATCCAATCTTTGTCATCCCTCTTTAGAAAAGGAGGTTTCAAAAGTGGGACAGCATGCTTTGACTAATATGGGACAGTCAATAGACTGCTATTCAATTGATAAAATGTGCATTAAATGCCATGCATGAAATTTTAATGCAGGATTTTTTGTTTTAGTAATTTTGTTATTCGTATTAAATATTTCCATTAAGCTGTAATTTATATTAATCTTAGTCATTTTACTACTTAGTGCATTGATAACAATACAAGCTTTTGGCCCGGTTTATTTTTTAAAGACTGTCAGGTGTAAATGCATTTATTTTGAGAGTACTACCAGCATATTTATGGTCGTAATGATGACAAACATGAAATAAAAAACTTGCACAACTCCTGTTTAATTCATGAGGTCATATTATTTTCTGGCATGAAATATTCTTGTGTGTGTTTGTGAAGGACCGAGGGTTCCCGGAGCCCAACAGTAAGGAGGACGCTCAGCGGCTGTGGGAAATGGAGAGGCAGTGTGTGCAGGACACTTTAAGGAGACAGAAACAGGAAATGATGGAGGACAACAAGTGGCTGGAGAAAGAAGAGAAGCTTCTGGTTAGTCATCAGCAGCGTTCGTCTCTCGTCAGAGCTGTTTAGGAGCATGTAATCATCTCCAGGAACATTACTATGAGTTCAGAGAAACTATTCAAATGTGTTTGCTCAGCAGAGTGGAGCTTAAAAAGACTAAGATTAAAGTTATTATCAAGTGCAAGTTTATCTTATTTACAGTACAGGCTTCTGTTATTCAGAAGAAGACAATATTAGCCTTTCTAATCTTTCATCTAAAAGTAAAGACTTACTCCTTCCTCTCTGTTTTAAATGATCTTGTTTCTCTTTACATTATGAAACTAAACTTAGTTTCATCTTTCCGTGTTGACTTCATACTCACCTTCATGTTGCTCTGTTTCTCTTTCAGGATCCATTTGCCAATGACGACACCAAGGCTAAAGTGGTAAAATACTCCTATACCTGTATATAAAATATTAAATAATCTAATTTTTATATGTTTGTTCCATCGTGACTTTCATCTTCCATTGTTATGGACTAATATTAAACAACATTAACATCCCTTTTCTTTATTTTAGATGTCAAAAAATGAGACAAGCCAAGGTCAGTTCATTTTAAAACACACAATAAAAAGGAATATTTCACCCAAAAGCATTACATGATTAAAACCTGTATACGGTTATTTGTAGCTTTTCTGAAGTAATAAAAAAAAAATAATAATTTGTTATATACTGAAAAACTTTTTAAAATGATAATTTAATGTGCTTTTGCCTTTTTATATATATATATTTCTAGTTTTATTTTCTCTTTGATTCATATTATACATTTTTATTAATATATATATTTTTTATAACAATGATTTTATACAATATTATGTTTTTATTTTTATTTGTTCATTTGTAGTATTTCACATTAAACTTAATTTATTCAGTTAATTCCCAAGACAAGATTTTCATCTTATATTGACATTTTATTTTATTTCAGTTATGAAGTTATTTCAGTTATTTGTAGTTAATAACAACAGCACTGGCGCTGATGCACCATACTATTCCTTTCCTCTTTCTTATTTCAGTCAGTGATTGCTATCTTGATGATCGCGTCCATATTCCATCCTCTGCTGTGTTTTGACTGTGTTTTGCTCTGTTTCTCTCAGCTCCTTCCCATCCTGCTCCTCCTGAGAAGCCCCCGCGGCTGTCTGCTCAGGTAATTGCAGTTTTAATGTGGTTAGGGACGGGCTGAATGCCAGCAGACTTCTGATCTCTTTTTGAAGCCGCTCAGTAAAGGTGTCTGCCGTTCTTTGGATGTTTCCAGACGAGCAGATGGAGGTTTTACTGGGAGCTCTGTGACTAAAACCTGATGAGCTTTGAGTCTTGTGAGCTCACCTTGATAATGGCTCAGTAGAAGGAGGATGAGATTCCCTCATCACCAATCTTCAGTCTCTGTGAAGCTGAAATGAAACAGTCTCCCGTCTCCGAGCTGCTGCATGCAGTGGCACCAAATGAGAGGAAAAATGGCTTAAATAAAATAGAGAAACTGCTTTTTGACTGACTTTTTTAACATACATAGTTCAGAGTTATTACAATAAAAAAAGTTTTACTTATAATTTCCTTATGAATATAAACATTAACTGAAATAAAGTAAAATACTGAAACTTATTTTATTTCAGCCAGTTGCCAAGGCAAAAGTTCTATAAAATATAAAATATTTTTTATTAATTAAATAAGATGCCACAAGATTAAATAATAATACAAAATAACCTATAAAGAATATTTTATTTCATGTCTGTTATCATTAAGGCTATTAAAATGCTAATAATACTCCTAAAAGTTGAAATTGTCTTCAAATAATTGGAATTATTTCTACATTTACAGCTTATGAAAGGGAGAAATGTAAAAAAAAATTGATATAAAAAATGTGTTCATTGAGATGGCTCAAATAAAATAAAATGTCAATATTAGATGAGAAACTTAAAAAATAAAAATAAAATGAGAAATGTTCTCTTTGCAACTAACTGAAATAACTTGAAACTAAAATGCTACAATTACTAAAACGAATACAAATTTAAGCTTAATAGAAATATTTATTAACAATAAAACACAAAATGAATAAGGCTTTAACTTAATTTAAAATGAAAAATGAAAATATAAAAGTAAAAACTTCTTAAGCTCTGAAATCTGATTTCAGACCACGTTCAGTTTCTGAAAATGTATTGCTCGATGTTAGTATTTTATTCATATTTATGTGCTATTGTAGCTTTGAATTATAGCTTTTGATTTAACTCGAAAAAAAATAAATAAATATATATAATAATAATAAACTCCACAAAATTACTTTTTTACATAACAATGCAATAAAGATTATTATTTCATCTGATAAAATCTATGCATGAACATGCATTGCAATGGTTTACTGCATGCATTAACTCAGACTTGTTCTGGCCATCGTAGCCGGCGCCCACAGCAGAACTGGACCGCACGGATGACATGGTTTATCATAACGTGATGGAGATGGTGAAGGTCGTGGTGCAGCTGAAGAACGACGTCAACACGTTACCAGCCTCAGAGTACGTCACTGTGGTGAAGGTAAGGAGACTTTGAAGCAGTTCGTAATGCTTAATGTTTGGAGGGGTGTTTCTGTGTTCGATGAGGTCATTATTGTCTCATCTGGCAGTCGGTGGGACTGACGTTGCGCAGTCTGATCCGCAGTGTGGATGACATCCTCCCGACTCTACACGAGTCCATCAGAACCGAGGTAAAGCATTTCAAAAACACTGGTTTGAGCTAGAAATTATCAAATCACCATAAAAAGGTCATTTCAACTTTTTGTCTCACAATTCTGTTATAAACTAGAACTAACTAGTCAGAATTGTTAGATACTCACAAGCTGTGAGATGTTAATGAAACAATGCATGTTAAATTTTAGATTTGAATATGCTTTCGCAAAAAAAAAAAAAAAAAAATTACGTTTGTTTATAAAAATAGAAAAGGGTGAATTGTGAGTTTTTATCTAACAATTCTGCCTATTTCATCTATTCCCTGGCAGAAACAGGCTTGACTTTTTTCTCACAGTTGTGAGTTGACATCTCGTAATTCAGACATCTTTCTCAGAATTTCAATAAAAAATAAATCTAATTATAAACAAGATATAAACGTGCAGTTCTAAGAAAAGCAATCTAAATTTCTGAAGTATTTTTAACTATATATTATGGAAGCTTATTTCCAAAATTGTTTTAAAGGTAATTGCAACTTTTTATCGCACAATTCTGACTTATTTTCCCCATGATTCTGATCATTTCTATAAACTCAGAATTAAAAGATATAAAATCTGAATTTGGAGAAAAATAGAAATGTTAGATAAAAAGTCTTACTTTACCTTTTCTATTCTCGCAAGTTGTGAGGTAAATGATAAATGTTAATTGGAAAATTATTATTTTAAGCTGCAGTTGTAAGAAAACAGTTCTATTTTTCTTGCAGTTTTTTTATTGTGTGGCAGAATCAGACTTGACTTTTTAACATGCTGTAATTCTGACAACTGTGAGATAAAAAGTCTGAATTGTGAGATCTAAATTTGCAGTTCTGAGAAAAAAAAAAGATAAAATTGTGAAATACAAAATCATATTAAATCATAACTCCCCGTAAAAGTACAAATTTTGAGATAAAAAGTCACAATTACCTTTTCTAAATTTTATTCCTTGGTAGAAACAAGCTTTACTTTTTTTCTCACAATTGTAATCTCATAATTCTGCTATTTCTTTTGGTCTGAATTGCGAAAAGAGTCTAAAATTGTGAGATTTAAATTCACAATCCTGAGAAAAAATATGTCAAAATTGTGAGATATTAATCCAGAATTGTGAAATATTACCTCACAACAATCTTCTATTATTTAGTTATATTATCCAGTTAACAACTCAACTTTTTTTCTGAGAAATGTTTAATATCTTGTCGTTCTGAGGTTATGTCATACAAATTAAACTCGTAATTACAAGACAAACTCAGAATTGCAAGAAAAAAAAAGTCTGAATTGTTAGATCATTAGTTAACATTTCATAATTCTCAGACAAAATGTCAGAATTGCGAGATAAAAAGTTCCAATTACTTATTTATCTATTTATTTATTTATATCCCATGGCAGAAACGAGCTTTAATGACATTTCTGTACATTAGAAAGTATAAAGTGTTGTTCTGGCTGCTCTCTGGTCTTCAGATTGAAGGAACTCAGAAGTTGCTGAACAAGGATCTGGCCGAGCTGATCAGTAAGATGCGTCTGGCTCAGCAGAACGCCGTCACGTCTCTGAAGGACGAGTGTAAGAAACAGATGCTGGCGGCCGCTCACACGCTGGCCATGGACTCCAAGAACCTGCTGGACGCTGTGGACCAGGCCCGAGTGCGAGCTAACGTGGCCAAACCCACCACACCCTAGATCTGATCCCTGATTGGACGTCAGACAGGCGGTTTCATCCAATGAGAAGGCTGGGGGATGAAATCAGTTGTAAATGACCTTCCTTTATTTATGCTTCTGAGCGGTAATGAAAGCAGTGCTTTCGATGGTGAATGTTGTCAGGTGGATTTTCACAAATGTCTGCTTGTAATTGTTTTCAAAAAGTTAAAGATGTCTGATCTCAGGAAAGTTTGCGGGAGGAAATAAATACAGACTTCTGAAGTTTTATCATGTCAGAGCATTATTATTTAATTCTTTAAACGTTACAAGAATGTTGTATAGAAAATAAATGCAACATCAATATAATTTGTATTTCTATACAGTATGATTACTGTATTTAGTATGATACTGGTTTAGAATCAGAAAAATACTTTGAATCACTTTATGTTTTCAGTAAATTATCAGTCTTGAACATTAAAAATTCTGCTAAAATGTATCGAGTTCACCATCTGAGCACTGAAAAACCATGCCTAATTAATTTGGATTACTAAATAAAATTAGCAATATAATTTATTATATGAACTCACAATTCAGAGGAAAGAAAAATCATAATTGCAAGATATAAACATGTCAACAAAAACTTGTCAGACAAAAAGCTGCCATTACCTTATTATTATTATTACTATTTAATTTTTACATTTATAAACTTTCTTTTTTATATAACTTATTTCTGTATCACAATCAATGAGTATAAATCTTGCAATTCTGATTGTGATTTTGTGAATTGTAAATTCTTTTCAGCATCTCAAATTTAAATCCGTTGTTTTACACAACCATCAGCAGAGGGAGACATGGCTTACATCGGCTTCATTTATCATTTTTTACACAGCTGTGAAATTGAGCTATTAAGCAATAGACTGGCAGATAGATTCAGTTATATTTAATTAAGAAGTCAACCGACTGAGACATTGTTATTTCCTGATCCATTCTTGATTTCATCAGAAAAAGTTCTATCCTAATTGTTCCCTAACATTTTTTCTTTAATTGCTTTTCGTGTTTTTGCAAAACAGTGTTTTAGTTCACTGGGTGAGCAGAATTTCTAGTAGTAAATGTTGCATTAAAAAGTCACTGACCCACGTGGTTCACAGACCCGTCTTTCATAATTGCACGACCTCTGAAAAATCAAAAGCATTGCTTTTTAAATGACTTGAGAAAGTTATAAATAAATAGGAACTGCCTTGTGACCTTGTAGATAATTGCTGTTGAAAGCGACGCGGAATGCAATCTACGATTCATTGAACGGTTGGATAAAGGGTAAAGAGTGAACTGATTTGAACTGCCACCCGTCAGGGTCACATAAGCTTTGCCTCTTTCCCAAAGGTTAATTTTGCATATTGCGGTGCTGACGGTCCTGCTCTTTATGCATGGAAACGATATGACTCGGGCGCAGTTTGATAGTGGTAAATGTCAGGCATTCAGGGAGTTGTAACAATGAATCGCATCCTCAAATAATCCCTGGAAGAAATAAAAAACCTTTTTCATATAACAAATGTTTGTAATGGTCGCTGGAAGAGAAGCCTTGGCTTCCATCAGGGAAGTCTTTATAGGAGCGATAGATGTCGGTCTGTACAGTATCTCAGCTCTTAAAGCGAGCGTTTAGATCATTCCTGATATCCAGGGAGGTAAGAAGAGGCCGACCGTTCCCAGCAGGCACACGATGATGAACATCCACAGAAAGATCCGGTCAAACACCATTGCCACGTATTTCCAGTCCTCCTTGACCTGTCCAAAAGCAAACACACAGTGTGGATCTACCTTTTGTCAGAATTTCAACTTTCGCAACTTGTTTTCTATAAATTATGTTTTATTTTTGTATCTCACAATTACTTGTTTTTATTGGTTTATGTATTTATTACTTTATTTTTCATACATGTGACTTGATACCTTACAATTGCATTGTGTGGCAGGTTATTTTAGTTTTATATTCACATCTTATTTAATATTTTTATTTTTACTGATTTTGTTATGTGTCCTTTTCACTGTAATTGTATTTTTCACAACTACAACTTGATAATTCACACTGTAACTTTATGAAGATAAAGTCATAATTCTAAAATTCATAATTATGACATAAATGTGAAAATTGTGAGATAAATAGGTGTAACTATGATGCAAGTAATAAATGTGAAAATAAATGCAACCTGCATTGTCATAATGTTGTTTTTTATTCTCATAATTTTGAGTTTGAATATCAGTTTCTTTTTTTCATCTCAATTTTAAACTTTTATTTTCTTATAATTTGAATTATGTAATAATTTTTACTAAGTATGACATGATTTTAACTTTTCTAATAATTTTTTATTGCATATCTACTTTATCTCATAATTGTGACTTAGTATATCACAAATAGTTTTATCTCAATTTTGACATCATAATTTGATTTATGTA